>NC_135167.1:2167453-2269953 GCF_041146795.1 Maylandia zebra
GAGGTGATTGTCAGCGTGGCGTTGTTGTGTAACTGGAAGGTTTAGTGGCTCCTGTGGGGACGTTTACATTAGATTTCCATCAGAATGGAGCTTTTGTCGAGCTGCGCGCCGGAGAATTGTGCGAGCGAGTCGCGTATTGATCGGCCGAGACATCTGTCTGCCGCTACATGTGTGCGTCTGCGTGTGTGCGACACATTGTTGGTTTTTGGAGGCCTGATAAAACTCAGAGCCTGACTGTAGCTAATAAATAAGCTACAGTCTACAGCTACTGCTCACAAATAATAAATGCAGATTTTAACTGATGACAAACTGCAGACGACGCTCGGGGGGTCAGAAAAATCAATGTCAGTTATCACTTTGTAATCTCAAGGTTAAAGGTCAAAACCCGGCCAAATCACCACGGTAACTGATGCTGACCACATAACCACCTGGAGCAGGTCATGTTTTGGTTTCAAATCGCCACGTTTCTGCAGATTTCCGCTCTGCTGCCTGAGAACGTGTTTCGTTCATGAAGCCCGTTGAACCGATTGTTTCCAACATGGATTCAGTATAAGCCAGGTGCATTTGTGAGGTGTTTGTTGCTGACAATATGACCTTTGACCTCACCTATGGTCCCGAGGCTCGGTTAGTGACCGAAACAACAAGGTCGTGGCAGGGAGCGTGTGAAGCCTCTGCTCTTAGAGCTGCTGCGGCAGTTTTCACGAGTGATTCCTTCAGTTTTCCGACGCTGCAGTCGTGTTTTTATCTTCTTCATCTTTTCCTGCACGTTGACGTTGCCGCCTGCTTTCGGTAACTTCCGGCTGAACTTCGTTCGACCAACGGGGGCTCTGAAAAGGCCGAAGCATTCGTGGAATCGCCCACGGCGGCGGTCTCGGTGATGTTCCTGATGTGTTTGTGAGACAAAATGTGACACAGCAGGAAAAAAAGCTGCGCATGAAAACTGTGTTTCTACACAGAGACGATTAGTCGTCCATCTGTTAGCGTGCGCCGTCCTCGCTTCTCTATGACGTCACTTTAGTTTGTGTTTGAACTTTTCTGCCTTTTGTGTCGTTTCCACGCGAACGATCAGCCGAAACGAGCTTAACGTCTTCCTGCGTCTGAGACTCTGTGCGTCCACTGGCTTAATTGACTGTTGCAGGACGCCTCGTCCCTCGCCGCCCCCTCCTGCTGCGTCCCTTTGTGCTCCGGCATATGCTGCTCACGTGTGGTGTGCGCTGCCTCCTGCAAGCCGCCCGTTGTTGTAGCTCGCTCACTACCATCTGCCCCAGTGTAACCAGAGCCAGGTGCCCCAGTGTACTGGTGCTACTGTAGCTGTGTGTGTGTGTGTGTGTGTGTGTGTGTGTGTGCACGCTAACAGTCCTTTCAGTGCAGAAGGAGCTGCTGCCGTCTTTGTGAAACTAATAATCCAAATGTCGCTCAGTGGATCAACAGTTTTTGTTTCATTGATTATATCATTTAAGACGTCATTTGATATTTCAGACTATCAGCTGACTGAGGCGAGTCAGGAATGTTAGCTGGAGTCGCATCCCGAGAAGTCTCACAGCATTTAGATGGAAGCAGGAGGAAACGTCCTGGCGGGACTTTGAGGATCATCACGCCGCGTCTTTTTGTCTGTGACTTAACATTTCAGCTCACTGTGGTTGTACTGGGAAGCCACGCTTTCTGTTCGCAGCTCAACTAAACCTCAAAGTCAGCTCACACGGCCTGTTAACCCAGGCTCTGTGCACGCTCACATGAAAACCTGCTGGCTCCTCCCACCTCACAGGTGTTATCCGTGGTTGGTGGAGATCAATAAAAATATAGAACAACAGCAAAAGTTGAGACGAGAGCAGGAAGCTGTTCGTTTTACCGCCCGGTGCGCCGTCAGCACCGCCGTTTCACTCGACAGCTGAGACGCTGCGATGCGCCGAACTCCTGACATTCAGGTCCAACCCCCCCAGCCCGGTCCACGTCCTCGCCGCGTGCCTGTAGATTTAATTCCAGCAGATATTAGGATTAGGAGTTATTTTTGTGACGTTTATCCAAAAACCATAAGCTGCCCCAGACCAGGTGACAAGTTACCATGGTGACGGAAACGGTTGCAGAGCCGTCCCTCTGGCTTCGCGTCTCGTGTGATTATTATTTGGTTGGTTTATGTTTTTATGATACTGTAGATGTTGGTACGCAGCTCTGTGGTTTGTGTTCAGATGAAGACACTGATCCCGTCTGTGTCCGTCATCTGTGTCCCAGGTGATCAGCAGCGATCCTTACTGGGTTCCCACCACCGAGGAAGAATACCTGCACTTCGGCGAGAAGGCCGACTCTGAAAACCAGGCCTTGAAATACATGAACGCCGTCCGCCGCCGCAAAGGGCTGTACGTGGAGGAGAAGATAGTGGAGCACGCCGAGAAACAGAGGACGCTCGGCAAGAACAAATAGAGGAAACCCGGACGCCTCCTCGGGAGACGGCGGCGCCGCTGACATCGAGCGCAGCACCGTCACCGACGACACTGAAACTGCAGGGTTTCCTGTCATTTTTAGTTTTTGTGATAACTTGGAGTGAATAATGTGCCCACACTGAGGATGAAATACATCGATGACAAAGTCTGTTATATTTTTAAAACAGATTGTTTTGTTTTCAGGTAAAAGTTCATCCGTGCACAGATACTGACCAATCACATGGCAGCATTCAGTAATGAATAAATGAGTGTTTCAATCGCACCGCGTCATTCTCTGCTTCACTAATTTACTCGTAATAATTCATTGGTACGACATCTGTATGGACTCGGCACCAACCAATCAGGCGCTGCAGGAGTGAGTCCTGAAAGCTGAAGCCGAGTCGGCTCGGGTGTTTCTGTGCACGCCGCGCTCATGCGTGCCGAAACAGAAGTGCTGCTGAGCATCATCAATCTCAGGAGCTCGGTGGAGGTGTCGTTAGAGCGTGTTGGTGTGTTTACCGGGCACGCCAGCTGACATAACGTCCGCCCTCTCATCCAAATATGGTCACTGCTGGTTCCATAAAAGCCAACATGGGGTTGATGTCTGTCTTTTATATACAGTCTATAGACCGTGGCTGCTTCTACCTCGCATCATGTGCACAACTGTAAAACTCGCGAGGTGACATTTAGTACAATTATTAATGAACTTGAAACCACGCAGCTGTCCGATTACAATTCATAACAACACTCACCTCAAGGTGTTTTTTACTGTAAAGACCCCACAATATCAGAAAGAAACCCCGATAATCAGACCATCCTCTGTGAGCAGCACTTTGGTGACAGTGGGAAGGAAAAACTCCCTTTTAACAGGAAGAAACCTCTGGCAGAACCAGTCTCAGGGAGGGGCGGGGCCATCTGCTGTGATTGGTTGGGGTGAGAGAAGGAAGACAGGATAAAGACATGCTGTGGAGCAGAGACAGAGATGTGTGTGCTGAATGATGCAACAAAAGCATCTCTCCTAGTCCAATCAGACAGCACGTGCCTGTGTGATAACCTCTCTGATAGGCCGGCCGACGGTCCCGGCTCTGCTCGTCCAGCGAGACCTCGGCTGATGCAAGTCTGTGGGTGTGTTCTCGTGTCCATCGCACGTTTACGACACGTGTGACTGAAGAGCTCTTTGATTCTTATTTCTAAAGATTTCATTTTCAGGTCATTTTACAGTAAGTGTGAAACACGCCGGCGGATCACCGACGGCAGAGAGTATTCACTGATTATTGATTATTGTTCAGTGTTAAGGAGCTTCATAGACAGACAGCAGAACGAACACTCGGACAGCTTTTCTGGGGGACGGAAAATTTTTCTATTCGCTGAATTTTTCAGAGCATTTCTAAAATATTTGCTGATTGTTTTCATTTTATTTTTGTGAGTAAATACATTTTTATGATCAAAAATACTAATTTTTAAATATTAATAACAATGTAAACACAGCAAAATATCAATAAATGTTTTTTTCTTTAAAATTCCAAACACGACGCTCCCAGGAAAAAAAGATGTTTGCAAAGTGTTTTAGGATGATAGCTGAAGGTAGATATGATGATATTAAACAAGCATTTTTAGAGTTGGTCTCAAGTATTCCTGCGCGTTGGTCCCGAATCCCCCCAAATACCAGGATGGACTCTACTCTGAAACCACACACACAAACTATTTAAAGTAGTAAGACAGCAGTGCTCACCTCTAACTTATATAAAACTGATAAATGAGTGTAAAGTTCATCTGGATTAATAGTCATGTCAGAATAATATGACGAGCTCTGCAAACATGCAGTAATAAGTAATAATAATGAATCCGTCCTTCCAGTCGCTGGACTCTTCCTGCCAGGCAGACTCTCAGTGCTTCAGTACAAATCTACGGTTCTGCTTCTTCTTTCTGTGCTTTTGAGTTTCTTGTTCAATCTGATGGACACGCCCAGAGCCCCATGCTTTCACAGCCTGACCAGAAAACCGTCTGGATGTAGATCGAGGTCGGTCGCATCACTGCAGCTCCATATCCTCGTATCCTTCCTTTAATCCTTCGTTCCCTCTTTGCCCTCGTGGACTCACACCAACCCCCGTCTTCATCCAGAAGAAGCAAAGTAAAGATCGGCATATGTGAATGTGTGCAGAGAGGAAACATGAGAACACACACACACAGGGGAGGGTGTCTGATTGATGAAGGCCTTCTCTAACAGAGTTTAGTCCAGGTGTCTTGGGTGGGTGTTACACTGTCGGGTGGAACTAAGTGGGCAGTCAGGGGTCACAGTGAGGATGATGCACCTGGGTGTGTCAGAGGAAGGCTGCGATCTGACTGAGTGCTTCCTAATGGGCCACTCCATCAAACACACACACGGCAGAGCTGTCAGGCTGCTGAGGTCCGCCCACCGAGGTCCGCCCACTGAGGTCCGCCCACTGAGGTCCGCCCCCAGGTCATGTATGTTGTTCACACCGTGAAACGCTGACTTGTGTTTGGTTCTTTGTGCTGTTAACGCAGCATCCGGCTTGTTTACAGGCTGTGAACAATGAATAGGATGAGGGACCTATGGATTCTTCGATACCCAACATCCACAATGACGGCGAAACAACTAGTAGCTCAGTGTTCCAACATTCGAAAGAAGGGACTGCTCTCACAGCTAGAGATTGACGAGGTACAACACAAGTGCTACGGCAAGCAGGAGTCAGTACGCCAGGTCATGGGGGAGATATCATCACCCCCACCCGAGATTGGGTACATAGCCCCAAGTGCGATAGGAGAAGGATCATTGAGTGCGAGAGGAACTGACCTGAAAAATAGGATCATGGCCAAGCTTGAAACCTGGATCCCCCGTAGCCGGTTACCAAGATTACGTGAAGTACCCTCAGAAGGTCTGCTAGATGATGTTAATGCAGCACTACGGGCAATACCTACAACCACGATTACCGACACTAACAAGCTGATCTACAATACGGCAGCAGTGATCAGTGAGATGCTTGGCTACAAGTTGAACAGCCACAAGGGGCAGTACCCTCCATGGAGAAGGAGGCTAGAGGACAAGATCAAAGTAGCACGGAGGGAGGTTAGCCAACTAACGGAGTTGCAGAAAGGTGCGACAAATAAGGTGCCTAAGAAATACAGCAAGCTGTCCATGCCTGAGGCCTTGGAAACTGCCAAGCAAAGACTCACAGCCTTGGCCAGCCGCTTGAGGAGGTACACCAGAGAGATAGAAGGCAGGAGAATAAACCAGCTGTTCTCCACAGAACCAGCAAAGGTGTACTCTCAGTGGCAAGGGAACAATAAGAGAACAGCACCACCAAGGCTGGAGACGGAGCAATACTGGAAGAGCATATGGGAGAAGGATGCAACCCATAACGGCAATGCTCAGTGGCTAGAGGATCTGAGGGCAGACCACAGCGACCTCCCTGAACAGGGTCCAGTAACCATCACAGTGGCAGATATCCAAGAAAGGGTCTCCAGTATGAAGAGTTGGACAGCACCAGGGCCCGACATGGTTCACGCCTACTGGCTGAAGAAGCTGACTGCACTCCACGAGCGTCTGGCAGCACAAATGAACCAGCTGCTAGTTAACGAGAGACACCCGGAATGGCTAACTGAAGGCTGGACGGTCCTGATCCCCAAGGACCCCAAGAAGGTCCTTGGGGATCACAAATGCCCAAAGCTGCAGTTCCTCTAACGGCCACTTGAGGCTGATGCTGTTTGGGTAAGATTGCTGTAAATCATAGGTGTCAAACTCTGGCCCGCGGGCCAAATTTGGCCCGCAACCTAATTACATTTGGCCCGCGAAGCCATACCAAATTACTATCAGAGCTGGCCTGCTGGTATTATACAGCTAATATATATATTGTTTAGTATTAAGCTTTGCTTGTTCCATATTCAGTTTTTCAGCAAAACGTGTTTGAGTCCATAAGAAAAGATTCATTCTTATATCTGGAGGAAGATTTTTTTTTTTCAATAAATATTAACGTTAGCCCGCGACTTTGTTCCAGTTTTGAATTTTGCCCCACTGTGTATTTGAGTTTGACACCCCTGCTGTAAATGGTCATGATATGGACGGATGGGATGATGTCATCCAGCTCTAATGTCCACTTTGTATGGAGCAGCAACACTCGCCGTGATTTATGGCCTTTTTATTTTCTTTGATCGTCTATCAACCTGCTAAACGCTCCCACAGCAGCTGTGAGATGCCAACAAAGGCATTAAAACGTCTCCAGGAAATGTGACACGGGACAACTTAAAGACATCCGTCTGCAACGCTGCTATTATTAAACAGTATGTATATGATACATTTGTCCAGTGATAAATGGGTTGAAGACGAGCGCTAGAACGACTCTTTTATTGCTGCCACAAAGGAGGAAACAGAGTTCATCCTGTTTGCAACAATCAAAGTTTGTATTGATTGTTAAAAGTATTAAATGAGATTTGTTCCCTCTGAGCTCCTGCAGGAAACCGTCACATGGCCTGACTCGACGCAGCTTCAAACTGGGTTCTCGGGAGTTTTTCCTTTCGCTGCATCAGCACGGACAGTAAAAAAGCCTCTTCCTGTCTTTACCCCAGCAGGTTGTAAAGACTATAGAAATGCGCGGCAGGCACAGCAGCTCATCGCACCGCCTGCTTCTGTGTCTTTGCAGAGAGGCCAGGCCCGGTTGGAGGCTGCTGCTCTTAAATTAATTGCCTTTGTTTTCCACGAGCTGAGCTGGACTACCTCTGCCATTACCTCATTCATCTCCCCTCCTTCCTTTCCTCCCCCTTCCTTGTCCACCGCAAACCACAGTAGCTGTTATTGAGCCGAGGAGGCCGGGCACCGAGGGAGTGTGGAGTTATTAGAGCTAGTGAGCGTTTGTGGAGATCTAAGCCTTAAAGGGTCAATTGAACCAAATTATTAAGCAGATTTCCTCACCTCTGAGCTGAAGCTTCAGTGTGCGTCTGCTCCTTCAGAGCGAGACGCACGACTGAAAATCAAAGTTTTTGTTGTGGACACAGAGGCGATAGGATCGTCGGAGAATGTGGCACAAAGCAAAGAGCTGAACACAAACCATGTTGGAGCGACTGGCTTCATTTCAGAGGGATTTAGGCTTCCAGTGATGATTAAATCAAAACTACTGGTATATATATAAAGACCCCACTGTGTCCTGGGCCCACTGTGGAGGCTGATGGGCTCTACAATCAACATCACCACTAATCCAGGGCGACTCCCCACCACCTCCACCTCTTTTTCCCTATTTATTCAGCATTTTTTCTTTTGGACTGGGTAATATTTAAAGCTAAAAACAAACATTTTAAATGACAGATTCCAGTGAGAGCGATGTGGTTCGAGCAGCCTTGTCCCAGACTGTATATAAAAGATGGCTGAAGCCATCGTGCTCATTTCCTGCCCTCTCCAGGCATCCCCGTTTGTTCTCACCATCCTGGGCTTTTGAAATGTGGATCTGAGGAGCCGGTGGACACTGGCTGCTCGTACTGTGGCGACTTAAAAGCATAAAGTTTCAGGTCTGACTCCTGAGTGTGCAGTTACATCCTGGAAACACATCTTCCTGATGGAGCGTCGAGCCTTCTGGGATCAGCAGCCGCGATTCCTGCACCGGCAGCTACACGCGGGTAACACATCCTCTACATCGTGTTGCAAATGCCAAAGGAAGGAAGAGCAGTCTGCACCGTCCTTTGTTGAAGAAGTCATTGTTGTGTAGTTTCCTCCTGCAGACCCCCGGGTACCTTCACGAGCCCCCCCCCCCGTCTCCATATGGCCTGTTTTGTCTGCTGCCATGAGGGAATGACCTTTCTGTCTATGTATCTGCTCATTCATCAGTCAGCCAGAGGTTTGTGTTCCTCTCCACCCCCCTTCCCCGCTGAGACAATACTCTCTGCTAATGTGTTCTGCAGAGTGAAGCTGAGTCTGTTTTCTGGAGAAATGCCCTGAAGGAGCTTTCTAGCAAGTCCCTATAGACACAACATGAGCCGCTTTCACACATGCAGCCCTGAAACCAGGAGCTGTGTGAGAAACGCAAACGTTCCACCCTTCGGACGTGAAACGCCGAGAACACTGAGAAGCACATACTCTGAACACGTGATGTTAGCGGTTCAGGTGTTCATGAGCAGTGATGAGATACTTAACCTTTTAAAGACAAGCTTTTGTTTTTGAGACTTTATCCTCCCCAAAAAACCAAAATCATACATTTGTAGGCAATAAATGTAACAAAATCCTGATGCATCAAATAAGATAGAAATTAACACTAATATTTGTTTGATGGTTCAGGCTCTGAAGGGTTAAGTTTCATAGTCTCAGTATCTGTGAATATATAAGGTCTGCATGGCCTCTGCTTTTGTGACTGCACCAACAGAGATTAAACGTTTGCATGAATCCTGCAGGCGGACTACAGCTGGGTGTAGTCCGCCTGTGTGAGCAGGTATAACCTCCACCTTACACCTCCCAGTGTGCGAGTGACAGAAGCACAGGAAAACGAAACAAAATGGGAGAAATCTTTGGATCACACTCTCACTGATATCCATCCTCTGACACAGTGAAGCTGCAGACTCGCCCCAACGCCTGGATGGTGACGTGGCGAGGTGAACGCTCCGTCGAGCTCGTGATGTACCGAACTGTCTGCGGTTCAGACCCTCAGCTGCTTCTCCTTTCAGATCACTGCCATCGTTCATCGTCTCTATTCGCTCGAGCTGTAAAGGAGCGCAGCACTGGAGAGGCCAATTACCCCGGCCATGTGCCGGGCCAGTGTTAAAGAGTGTGTGTTTGCTCTGGTTTTGTTGGCAGTCTGACTTATGTACAGGCTGACCTGAAAAAATTGAAAATCACCTACCATCAGTTTTAAAGTGGGGGTCATCTCTATGCCTGGTTTCCACCAGAATCCAAAATATTAGTGACGGTGTTCAGAGCAGCAGCAGAAAGACGGCAGCATTCAGTGGGGTTGAATTCTCCCTGAATCTGGAAAATAAAACAACAAAAATGACACACAAACCAGCCGACAGTCGCACACACTGATATTTGTGTCCCAACCCTGCTTCACCCCAATCGCCTTTTCCAGCTGAACTGTGCCTCAGCATGAGTGATGATATCTGCTCTGCTGAAATGACTGCAAACATTTTCTCATCACAAACCTGAAGAGATTAGAAATGGGAAAAAATCCCAGAACCTGAGAATCAAGTTAGAAGTTGGAGATGAGAGTTTGGCTCCATCCACACTGTCTGTGTGATGGCATGCCACATCTGGCTCCATTGTGGTTTGGTTTAAGTGGCCCAGGCCCAGGCATCAAGCTGGCACTTCTGACTGACTGTATGTCAACCTGATGTGGGCCAGGTCTGGCAATGATGGCTCTATAATGATAATGATGCACATATAATGATGGTTTATGTTCCTATTTTCTTATTTTAGTTAGAAAACCCAAATGCTATGTTGCAATACTATACTGACAGGTTTGTGAGTGTACACTTTATCCAAAACCTAGTGACGGTTTACTCATGTTTACCACTAGGTGGCTGTAGCTCAGGAGGTAGCGCAGGTCGCCTACTGATCAGAAGGTTAGGGGTTCGATCCCTGCCCTCGAGTCTGCATGTGAAGACCACCAGTGTGAGAATGAATGAATGAATAGTTGAATCGTAAAGTGCTTTGAATGTCTAGGAAAGCGCAATATAAATGCAATCCGTTATTATTATTTGAGTAATCTGCGAGAGTAGAAAAGCATTATATAAGAATCAGTCTATTCACTGTGTGAACAGTTTCGTTATGTTACTTTTGCACTATTATGTTATTATGCCATAGCCCCGCCCCCCAGGTCATGATGGAGGAGACCCGGGCCGCAGGCATCCAGAGGCCCCCAGAGCACGAGAGCTGAGGAGTGAAACAATCTCTGCCTTTGCTAACACACCTGTAGTTCAGGTACGATGGCGGGGGTCACTGGTGTAAACAGGAAGCAGAGTCACTCGCAGAAAATTTACTACAAAACAAAAGTAACAATGGAAAAAACAAAAAACTAAGCCAGAGATGGATTTGCTTGAGGTTCTCCTGAGACAAGTGTTGGTTCAAGGTTCAAGGTTCTTTATTTGTCACATGCATAGTTATACAAGTATAACACACAGTGAAATGTAGCCTGACACGCTCCTCAACATGTGCAAAAATTGGGGGGGGGGGTGTGTGTAGAGGAAGAACATTATATATATATATATATACATACATATAGTATATACACTGGGTGAATGTGCAGTAGTAGCAGCAAGCAGGTGAATTCTGTACATTAATATGAATAGACATCTGACTATTTTACAGGATAGACAATATAAACATATTTAAAATTAAAGGAATTGAAATGTACATTGTGCCTTGGTTTAGTGTCTGGAAGAGTCCTGTCTCAGTCAATTATAGATGATGTGAGAGGGCGGGTGTGTGTGTTTAGGGCACGGATGGCTTGGGGATAGAAGCTCCTCTTGAGTCTCTCTGTCCTTACCCGGAAGATGTGGAACCTTCTACCAGATTGCAGAAGTTGGAACAGTTTGTTGCCAGGATGGGACGGGTCCTTCAGTGTCTGCGCTGCTCTAGTCCGGCATCTCCTGGTGTAGGTGTCCTGAAGCGGGGGGAGAGCAATCCTGCAGCAGCGTTCTGCTGTACGGATCACTCTCTGGAGAGCTTTTTGGTCCTTCACACAGCTGTTCCCAAACCACGATGTCATGTTCTGTGTGAGGATGCTCTCCACAGCGCCTGTATAGAAAATCCTGAGGATCTTTGGAGAGACCCTGAACTTCCTCAGTTGTCGTAGGTGATACAGGCTCTGCCTAGCCTTTTTGGTCTGGACCTGAATGTGGGCAGCCCATGTCAGGTCTGAGGAGATGTGGACACCAAGATACTTGAAGGACTGCACCCTCTCCACTGGAGCTCCATTGATGATAATGGGCTTGTAGTCTCTGTGCTGACCCCTTCTGAAGTCCACCACCAGCTCCTTGGTCTTGCTGACGTTCAGCTGGAGGTGGTTGTCCTGGCACCACGATGCCAGATTCTTCACTTCATCCATGTAGGCCGCCTCATCATTGTTGGAGATGGCACCCAACACCACTGTGTCGTCAGCAAACTTCACAATGGTGTTGGAGCCATGGGTGGCCACACAGTCTGAAGTGTAGAGGGAGTAGAGCAGTGGCGAGAGGACACATCCCTGAGGTGCTCCTGTGTTGATGGTGATGCTGTTGGAGAAGCACCTGCCCACCCTCACCACCTGAGTTCTGCCAGTGAGGAAGTCTAACACCCATGCACACAGACGGCTGTTAAGGCCCAGATCCCTCAGCTTTGTGAACAGTCTGCAGGGCACTATTGTGTTAAATGCTGAACTGTAATCAACAAACAGCATTCGCACATAGTTACCCTGTTTCTTGTCCACGTGGCTGAGAGTGGTGTGTAGGACGTGGGCGATGGCATCCTCTGTGGATCTGTTGGATCTGTAGGCGAACTGCAGCGGATCTGTGGTGTCTGGGATGGAGGAGGAGATGATGTTCTTCAGCAGCCTCTCAAACACCTTCATTACTACTGAGGTCAGTGCAACTGGCCGGTAATCGTTCAGGGATGAGGGTTTGCTGTTCTTGGGCACAGGGATGATGGTGGATCTTTTGAAGCATGTGGGGACCACAGACTTCGCCAGAGACTCGTTGAAGATGTAAGTGAACACACCTGCTAGCTGGTCAGCACAGCAGCGCAGCAGATGGCCGGTGATGCCGTCTGGCCCCGCCGCTTTCCTTGTGTTCACTCTCCTCAGTGCCGCTCGGACGTCATGCTCCGCGATGCTGGTCACCGGTCTCTCGCTGATGACGTCACTGTCCTCGGTAGTCAGGCGGTAGATAGTATTAGCCGCCTGGCTAACCTCGAAACGGGCGTAGAACCGATTCAGCTCGTTGGTGAATGCAGAGTTGGTGGGTGCAGCAGAAAACCGATGGAGTGCTTCACCAAGTGGTACCAAGACTGTTACCCATCACCAGAGGAAGCCATATGGCGCTGCACTGTATACCTCCACCAGCAGCCTCCATCAACCATTCGACAACAGCTGAGCAACAACTTACCTGGGAGTCAACTGATTTCAACCAGCTGGGGACCGGCGTGTAACCAACACCCACACAACATGTTGACGTCACAAAAAATGTAATATTCTGGCAGTCAGGAAGCGAGCATGGCTGTTTGCATCACTGCAAAAAAGTTCTTGCCCATCCAAACTCAAAGAGAGCTGGCAGATATTCCAGAAAAACGGGTTACATGGGTCCGAAAGTGCCGTAACAGTGCAGCTGCTGAGCAAAAGCACAGTAAAAGTTACACACTTGTACTAAAAGTGCAGCTATGGCCTTAAATCAGCGCCGGGGTGCGTAGTGGTGCGCTGGGATCAGCTCAGGACGCTGAAACAGTCAGGCCGACTGATGATTGTTGGACTGTGTTTGACTCTAAAAGCCCATTAGACCACACTGCTGCATGATGTGGGAGACTGCTCGCTGCACGCTGACTGCTTTAGTCTGAAAGTGGAGACACAGCAGAGAGACTGAAACTGACAGAAGGTATAAAAGTCACTCTAATAGGCAGTGATGAGAAAAGCAGCAGCAGCAGCCACACTGTTGCTGCTTTTCTGTACATTTTAGCAGATTTGGTTTGAGTTGGTCACCTAGAGAAATGAAGCACTGCCAAGTAGTTTATCCTCATCATTTCTTTCCCTGCTCTCCTCATCACTCCCTTATCCAGACTGCCAGCAGGTCCCTAACATGTCTGGACATGTTTCCAAGTAACTGTTACTGTTACCAGTTACTGCAGCTCTGAACAGGCATGCTCAGAGAAGTCAAACGCTCAGAGCAATTAAGTCGTTTAATACTTATTCCTTAATTCTACTTCAACATTTTCAGTCCCTATGACCTTTTTTTACTCATATATTGAACTAGTTGATAGATTACATACTAGATCCAGTTTACAAGTATAATTTAGAGTCTGTTTTACACAGTTCCTGTGGTCTGCAGTGTTACAACATCAAGAGTGGTGGGAAAGATTCAACTCGATTCAATTCAGTTTTATTTACACAGCGCCAAATCACAACAACAGGCGCTTTATATAGTAACGTAGACCCTACAATAATACATACAGAGAAAAATCCAACAACCATATGACCCCCTATGAACAAGCACTTTGGCGACAGTGGGAAGGAAAAACTTCCTTTTAACAGGAAGAGACCTCCAGCAGAACCAGGCTCAGGGAGGGGCGGGGCCATCTGCTGTGATTGGTTGGGGTGAGATAGATATCATAAGATGGAAGATATCAGTTGTGTTTTATTCACCTTCATGTTAGCACAGCTGTGACACCATGTGTGCAGTGGGTGTAGCACCACCATCAGGAGCAGACAATCACACATTCTATACCATAAATAATAACTGCAAATATATGGCAGCAAATGCACTATTTAGTTTGATGCACGGATTACAACATGAACAGAATTTCCCACAATTCCAAAATCTCTGTAAGATCTCACTCATCATAAATGATGGAAAAATGTATTCCTGATGTTCCTGTTAGATTTCTGCGACAAAAATCACATGCATGGGGTTAGAGCTGCTCAGACGGCTAAACATCTGGAGATGATTTTAGCATCAATTAGTCTGGTGTTTACATTTATCAGGAAACCCTACATTTGACATTTTATCGAGTCCTCTGTTTTAAAGGCATCAAAATAAGGATTTCAGACACAAGACAGTGTGAGATGTCAGAACAGGATGTGAGCTAAAACCACACTGAAAAAACAAAAAAAAATAACCTCCATCCAAATGAATAACCGGTCACAGCAGATGGCCCCGCCCCTCCCTGAGCCTGGTTCTGCCGGAGGTTTCTTCCTGCTAAAAGGGAGTTTTTCCTTCCCACTGTCGCCAAAGTGCTGCTCATAGGGGGTCATATGATTGTTGGGTTTTTCTCTGTATCTATGAAGCGCCTTGAGGCGACTTTTGTTGTGATTTGGCGCTATATAAATAAAATTGAATTGAATTGAATTGAATAACACAATAACTAACACATCTCACACACATCTTTAGGCACATTTCATGTGACCATCCATGTGGACACTAGTAGCATAAAGTGCAGCATTTAACTACACTGCAGCTGCTAGCACGAACAAATGAAGCGAGTAGTTCCTCTAATGTCCAGCAGAGGCTTCAGCACCGAATGAGTCACCTGGTTAAATTGTATAAAGGCTTAAAGTTTGCATTATTAGGGGCGTGGCCTATTTGACTGGCAAGTGGACTAAAACAGCAGTTGCTGAGTTTTCAAAATAAAACAAATCAAAGTCAGACGATGTTTTTTGCACAGTTACATATGACCTCACACATGTATCAGTTTTCTTAGTATTTCTGTTTAAATGCTCGTGTTGGTAAAAGCTGCTCGGGTGGTTCATGTGTGTGCTGTGAAAAGACGACTGTGTGAAACGGGGTCACGTCTGTTTACTTCTCTTTTTACTCATTTGATTAGAACGTTTCACAACCATGTGACATACTAAAAGGAGAAAAGCAAAGACTCATCAGTCACTGCTATTTTCTTAGGCCAGCATTAGCTGCCATGAGCTCGTGGTCAAACCAAGCAGCCCACAGTGTATTGAATTGTGTAAGCGTTTATTTTACCACTTAAAAATTATATTAATACAGTGGACAGCAGTCCCACAGTAAATTCAGTTGGTGAAACATTTGATTTCTAACTCTGCAGTCTTATTTAACGCACAAAAATGGAGCTCATCTCTGAAAAAATAAGACCTGCAGGTACCCCCACTAAAAATCTGGTGGGTTCAAAAGGTAAAATCCTGTGTAGGTGAGTGATAGAAGCTTTCTGGGTTCTGGAGCACATTCTCACATGCTTGCACACACACATTTTCTCACAAAAGCTCTGTGAGGACTGAACCGGTACTGACTGTGCCAAACTCTGCTATCCAGCTCGCCCACGCTCTCTGAAGACCCCAGCCTGCCGGTGGATTGCTGTCTTTCCAAACAGCCTGAACTGCACATGGATCAGTTTCCACTAAAACACCCCTCCTGACACTGTGTTTCTGCTCCATGAAACACCATGTTGTTCTCTGTTCTTCTGAAAATAGTGCTCTGTTCCCACACACAAAACTCGGAAATGAGAAGGCACAACCAGCCCGGGCAGCAGGAACCGTTTCCACCGTGCGGCAGCACACACGATGAGCTGCACAGCTCAGAGGTAATGGACTGTAAACGTGATGTCCTATTACTGAAGGCTGGAGAGCTGTGACCTCTGCGTGTGCGTGTTTTCATGCATGCAGTGGTACGAGTCTGTCCTGCTTCATACTATAAACACACAAACTGCTGAAAACTGATACAGAATCCACAAGACTGTCATACAGTAGGAATGTCATCCTGAGCCAAGTAGACTCAGGCTGCCCAGTGTGTGTGTTTGTGTGTGTGCGTGCGTTTGTATTACTTTGTTGTGGGGTCATAATGTTGATCTGTTTTCACAGTTAAATTGAAGGGAAAACCTTTATTTTTATATACCAGAGAATTTGGCCATGAGACAGAAACTACAGGTTGGCACGGTGGTGTAGCGGTTAGCACCATGCAGCAAGAGGTCCTGGGTTTGACTCCACTTCTCTGCACGGCTTCTCTCTGGTCTCCAGTCCAAAGACATGCATGCTGGGTAAGCAGGTGATGGTCTGGCTTTGCAGCAGGTCTGTATGTTGTCTGTGTTCGCCCTGTCCTCCCACCCAGCCCCACTGTGACTGGAACTGGATAAGTGGAAGAAGGTAGATGGAAAACTGTAGTCCACATCAGCAAGGCATTTGATTGTGGACTACAGTGGATTGAAGCCCACCCTCTGGCAGCCAAGTGCTGATAACCTAATGCACTGATTAAGTGAGAATCAGCCAAGTAGCTCTATAAAAGCTATAAAATAAAGATTTTAGGCGTGTCAAAGACCCTGCAAATCAATCTGGGAAGGGACACGAGTCCATTTCAAAATAACATGAAGTCCCTCATTCTACAGTGGGAACAACGATTCACAAGGGAAAAAAAATCAAGACAGCTCCTGATTTTCTCAGGAGTGGATGCCCCGGAAAATTCACCCCTGAGGTCGGACTGTGCAACAAACCCAAGAGCTCCGTCTCAGACTGTGCAGGCCTCGGTTAGCTTAATGTTGATCAGGACGCTGATTGGGCAACAGCAGCATGGTGTCAGTTTTTAGCCTTTATTGGATAAGTGGGTAAGACGATGGATGGCCTCCAGTGTGTGGCTTTGATGCATCAATCACAGCTATACTGGGCTCTCAGTGGCAGTGGCATGAATAAAGTTTGCGAGTCCCATTTGGGAGCTTTGTGTTGCTTGTTTTCACCTGCAGATGATTCATCAAAGGGTTGCAATTTATGAAAAATGTACTTACAGCTACCCAGAGCTTTCAAATAAGATGCCTAGAGATCCCTAAGAAGCATACATATCTGACAGTATGGGAGGGTGCCTCATCTCACAACCACAATACACCCGGTTTGTCACAGTACTGATGCCAAAGGACAGCTTTGACAGCGCTGTGAATGAACAGTGGCAGGTGAGTGATGCAAAGTCCTCTGAAGTGATAGAAACATGACTCTGTGTGGGGGTGTGAGTGTGGAGAGGGGGGGTTGTGACGTTCAGCCTCAGCAAAGCCTCCCTTTCTCCACACTGTGAACTCTCATTACAGCCACACAGTAAACTGGCGTTCTCCTACATCAGTGTCTGGTAACAGTGCTGACTGAGCCTGTGGCTGAGCTTTGCAGTATCTCTATGGTTTTGAACTGGAAGACTGTGGTGGGAAAAAAGGTGAATGAAGTTGATGTGATGCAAATATTTCCCACTGCAGCCTGAAATCAAAAGTGTTTAGCTGGCAAAGCACAAGTTTTATTCTTCAGTATCCACAGGATTACAGTGTCTGTGTGGCACTTATGACTAGCCTCAGGAGGTATGTAACCCTCCATGACGTCAAGCTTTTTATGCAAATATCAACATGTGTGGTAGCCACAAAAGCCTTAGAAACTCACCTAAATGCTCATATAAACCATTTCTACAACCACCAATGGTTAAAAGAGCATTAACGTAAATGTGCAAAAGTCCACTAAACACACACAGCCGAGCCAAAAAGTCTCCAGACTTCATCTAACAATGTAAACAATGGCTAGCTAGCTTAGCTCTCACCGATTCCAAAACACCAAGTTTCACCACGCTCCGACCAAAATTCACTGAACCAGCTGCAAAAGAAGACCACAAACATGCAAAGTGGTGCAAATGCGCTGAGACAGAAATTCGCTAAGCGTAGCGGTCCCCAACCCCCGGGCCGTGGACCGGTACTGGTCCGTGAGTCGTTTGGTACTGGGCTGCGAGAGTTGAGGCTCGGGTTTTCAGGGTTTTTATCAGAATCAGAATCAGAATCAGAATACTTTATTGATCCCTGGGGGAAATTATTTTTTGTTACAGTGCTCCATTTTAAACCAACATTAAGACAAGACAGACAATACGCTAACTAAGAATAGTACAATATATACATATATATATATACATACATACATAAGTCACTTATAAATAAATATTTGGAAAAGAAACATGTGTAGCTGTAGCAGCAAACAGTGTGTTAAGTGGATGCGTTGTACAGGGAGATGGCCACAGGCAGGAATGATTTCCTGTGTCGTTCAGTGGTGCATCATGGGTAATCTCAGTCTCTCACTGAACGAGCTCCTGTGACTGACCAACATGTCATGGAGTGGGTGGGAGGTGTTATCCAACATTGTCTTTATCTTGGACAGCATCCGCCTCTCCGACACCACCTTGAGGGAGTCCAGCTCCATCCCCACAACATTGCTGGCCTTACGGATCAGTTTATTAAGTCTGTTGGCATCTGCGACCCTCAGCCTGCTCCCCCAGCATGCAACAGCATAGAGGATCGCACTGGCCACCACAGACTCATAGAAAATCCTCAGCATTTTCTGGCAGATGTTGAAGGACCTCAGTCGCCTCAAAAAATAGAGACGACTCTGGCCCTTCCTGTAAAGTGCTGTGGTGTTTTTAGCCCAGTCCAGTTTATTGTCAATGTGAACTCCAAGGTATTTATAGTCCTCCACAATGTCAACACTGACCCCCTGGATTGAAACAGGGGTCAAGTGTTTCCTGGTCTTCCTGAAGTCCACGATCAGTTCCTTGGTCTTTGCCACGTTAAGCTGCAGATGATTCTGCTCACACCACGTGACAAAGGAGTCGACCACAGCCCGGTACTCTGTCTCATCATCCCTGCTGATGCATCCAACCACCGCAGAGTCATCAGAAAACTTCTGAAGATGGCAGGTCTCTGTGCAGTGGCTGAAGTCTGTGGTGTAGAGGGTGAAGAGGAAGGGGGAGAGGACAGTCCCCTGTGGTGCCCCTGTGTTGCTAATCACCTTGTCAGACACACACTGTGGGAGACGTACATATTGTGGTCTTCCTGTCAGGTAATCAACAATCCAGGACACCAGAGAAGCATCCACCTGCATCGCTGCTAACTTATCACCCAGGAGGGTCGGCCTGATGGTGTTGAAAGCACTGGAAAAGTCAAAAAACATGACCCTCACAGTGCTCGCCGGCTGGTCCAGATGGGTGTAGACACGATTGAGCAGGTAGATGATGGCGTCCTCTGTTCCGAGACGAGGCTGATAAGCGAACTGAAGGGGATCCAGATGTGGTCTTACTATGGGTCGCAGCTGGTCCAGGATGAGCCTTTCCAGGGTCTTCATGATGTGGGAGGTCAGTGCCACGGGCCTGTAATCCTGGGGGCCACTGGGACGAGGCGTCTTTGGTACAGGGACGAGGCATGATGTCTTCCACATCACCGGGACCCTCTGCAGACTCAGACTCAGCATAAACAGTTTATGAAAGACTCCACACAGCTGGGGGGCACAGGCCTTGAGGACAAGGGGACTCACTCCGTCTGGTCCAGCAGACTTGCCTGAGTGAAGTCTCCTCATTTGCATCTCAACCTGGTATTGAGTGAAGGTGATGGGTGGGGGAGGGGTGTCAGGAATCTCACAGGAGGCAACATGTGAAGAGAGAGGCTGGCACAGTGGTGTGGCTCTGGATTCCAGGCTGACTGCAGGTGAGGTTGTGGGGGTGGGAGCAGACACTGTGGTGTCGAATCTATTGAAAAACAGATTCAACTCGTCGGCTCTATTCTCACCTCCCTCAGCTCCCCTGCTGTTGGTTGGCCTGAATCCAGTGATGGTCTTCATGCCCCTCCACACCTCTCTCATGCTGTTCTGCTGGAGTTTCCACTCCAGCTTCCTCCTGTAATTGTCCTTAGCCTCTCTGATCTTGTCCTTTAGTAACACCTGGACCTTCCTCACCTCCTCTTTGTTGCCCCCTCTGAAAGCCCTCTTCTTGTTGTTGAGGAGGGCTTTGATGTCCTTAGTCACCCACGGCTTGTTATTTGGGTAACAATGAACAGTCTGAGCTGGAACAATGGAGTCGGTGCAGAAAGTTATGTAGTCTGTGATACACTCAGTAAGCCCATTGATGTCCTCGGCGTGAGGCTCACAGAGTGTTTCCCAGTCGGTCACCTCGAAACAGCCCTGTAGTTCCGCTATTGCCTCCTCTGACCACCTCCTAACAGTCCTGGTGGTCACAGGTTCCCTCCTCACAATTGGCACATAGCGGGGGGTGAGGTGAATCAGGTTATGATCTGACCTACCAAGTGGGGGGAGGGAGGAGGAGCTGTATGCATCCTTGACGTTAGCATACAGTAAGTCTAAAGTTTTCTCTCCCCTGGTGGGACAGTCCACATATTGTTTGAATGTTGGTAGTGTATTGTCCAGTGATACATGGTTGAAGTCACCCGAGATCACAATAAAGGCACTCGGGTGCTGAGTCTGTAGCCGAGCTATGGCAGAGTGGATAGTGTCACATGCAGCTGTGGGGTTAGCAGAGGGGGGAACATAAACAGCCACCAAGATGACGTGAGAGAATTCCCTGGGTAAATAATACGGCCTGAGTCCAACAGCACACAGTTCAGTGTCCGGGCAACAAATCCTTTCTTTGATTGTTATGTTGGCAGGGTTACACCACCGGTTGTTAACTAAAACAGCAAGCCCACCTCCTTTACGCTTACCGCTTGCGATGCTGTCCCTGTCCGCCCGAACAGTGTGGAAGCCTTCCACGGAAGCATTCTCATCGGGAATGACCTGGTGCAGCCATGATTCGGTGAAACACATCAGGCTACACTCTCGGTATTCCCTCTGACTCCGTACCAGTGCTGAGAGCTCGTCGATTTTACTTGCCAACGATCGCACATTTCCCATCACGATAGACGGCAGACACGGTTTAAACCTCCTCCTCGCTTCGAGCCTCCGCTGTCTCACCGTCACCTTTTTTCTTCTCTTCTGTCCTTGACCTCTGCATCCCCGATGTGTTTTCCTCCAAATTTCAGCTGGTACTTCTGCGGGCACTTCTGCGGGCCTGGCCAGCGAGCCGGCCGGCATCAGGGCGATCAGCTGATCTCTGGAGTAAACAGTCCGTGCGTGTAGGAGATGTGCCGCGGTCCCGTTCCATGATAAAAGTAACAGTTCCACGGCCACCAGAAGAACAAAAACTCTCTCAATCCACATGATTGAGTAAGAGATAGAAAACGGAGGAAAATACAAGTCAGAAAAAAAAAGAATACGTAAGAAAAAAGAGGCAAGGCAAGGCAAGGCAAATTTATTTGTATAGCACAATTCAACAACAAGGTGATTCAAAGTGCTTTACAGAGACATTAGAAACAAAAACAAATAAAAAGCATGATTTAAAATTGATTAAAACAAGCAAACAAACTAACTAACTAAACACACACATTTCAAACCTGTTCGCGCGATCTGAACCCTTATCGTAAGGGGAGCTACCAGTCCTTCTGTGGACGAGCTACTTTCTATTTTAAATTCCCTGAATTTAAAATACTCTCTAGACCCAGTCTAGACCCAGCTGGGGAGCTACCCAGAGCTCTAAACCCACTTAACAAACAAACAAACAAACAAAACAGTATATAAAATCAAAACAGATAAAATCAGAACAGTAGATAAAATCAGTAGTTAATGCAAGTTTTGAAATTTAAGCTTAACAAACAAACAAAACAGTATATAAAACCAAAACAGATAAAATCAGAAATAGATAAGATCAGTAGTTAGTGTAAGTTTTGAAATTTAAGCTTAAAGTGTGGATTTGGTGCTTTATTCAAATGCAGCTGAGAACAGGTGAGGCTTCAACCTGGATTTAAATAAACTGAGTGTTTCAGCTGATCTGAGGCTTTCTGGGAGTTTGTTCCAGATATAAGGAGCATAAAAGCTGAATGCAGCTTCTCCGTGTCTGGTTCTGACTCTGGGAACTGATAAAAGACCGGATCCAGATGACCTGAGGGATCTGGATGGTTCATACTGGGTCAGGAGGTCACTGATGTATTTTGGTCCTAAACCATTCAGAGCTTTATAGGCCAGCATCAGAACTTTAAAGTCTATCCTCTGACGGACAGCCAGCCAGTGTAAAGACCTCAGAGCTGGACTGATGTGGTCCACTTTTTTGGTCTTAGTGAGGACTCGAGCAGCAGAGTTCTGAATGAGCTGTAGTTGTCTGACTGATTTTTTAGGTAGACCTGTAAAGATGCTGTTACAGTAATCAAGCCTACTAAAGATGAATGCATGGACTAGTTTTTCCAGGTCCTGTTGAGACATCAGATCTTTTATCCTTGAAATATTCTTGAGGTGATAGTAAGCTGACTTTGTTATTGTCTTAATGTGTTTTTCTAAGTTTAGGTCTGCATCCATCACTACACCCAAATTTCTCGCCTGGAGCTAAACTAAGAGAAAAGCAGGAGCGACTGTAACAGGCTGCACGCTGGTTGGCGCATGCCTTTACTCGGTTTCCCTGGGTCTTTTCCTGTGTGTTATGAATAATTCTTTTTTTTTGGTACCAGTACTGGTTTGATTTTGTTGTATTCATTTGCGACACCTTGAAGGCCGGTCTGTGAAAATACTGTCAGACATAAACGGGTCCATATCGCAAAAAAGGTTGGGGACCGCTGGCTTAGCGGACCGGTTTCCTCCGCCGGTAGCTGATAGTCGCTGTTGCCACAGTAACATCTGCTGCAACATTTACACCTCACAAGTGTTAGCTTTGTTTTGATCCCAAGCTTGTTTACAGAGTTTGTAACTGCAGAGAAATACTTCGAGCAGGAAGCTCAGAAAGCCCTTTGGGGCTAAACAGCCTAGCATCTGTCAAAAACACGCGTGCAGGATAACAGCTGCTCACAGAATGAATGGAAAGCTCTGCAACCACCTGTAACCACAGGTATCGCCAGATCAGCCGCGTCTGAAATCGCCCGCCGCTTTAAAATCAGCCGACTTCCTGTTGTATCTGCCTTGTTTCATCTGAACGTACAGCTGTCTGCACCTCCGCACTCCATTTAAAAGTTGTTTTTATTGCTGCAGCTCCACATTAAAAAGCATCTACTCATCACCAGCAGTCACAGCGGGTTAAAGCACTCAGCATCCGAGTCATTTTGCTGGTTGGGAACATTATGATAACTTCAGGTGTTAAATTCAGATTGGTGAGGAGGTTGAGGGAGCTCTTGTCAAATGAGGCTGGCTGGGTGAGGTTGTGGGCGTAGGAAAGCACCTACACTGAAAACTGCAGTCCTGATAACCAATGGCACTGTTCTGGAAAAGGAATTTGCTGTTTCATTTTCTAATTATTTATGCATTTTAAATTAAAAATAAACTTCATAAAGCGATGGGCCGACTCAGAGTGAACTTTCTAAATGGTGCGTAAATTGAAGGGATTCTGATTTTTATTTCATTTATTGTGTTTTGAGGAATTTCGCAGGAGGAAGTGTCTAACATTCAAAGAGAGAAAAGGTTAAACTCTGTAATGAGATTTAAATAATTAATGATGTCACAGCTGCTGGCACACACTCCCCTCTCTTTGGAGACCAACATCGATCCTGCTGCTGCGTGACGTCTGTAAAACCTGAGGAAAAAAATCAGAGAGCCTGCTTTGTCCTTTGGTTTTGTGAATGCGGCTGAAAGTAGAGCAGAGAGTGGCCATCAGTCTGGGTGTTAACCTCTTAGCATCCAACAGGTGGTCAAGTTGGAGGATTAAGTTTATGTTCATAACATCATGAACACTAGGGGTGCAACGATACGCGTATCGATGTTGAACCGTTCGATACAGTGCTTTCGGTTCGGTGCGCATATGTATCGAACAATACAAAA
Source organism: Maylandia zebra (assembly GCF_041146795.1). Taxonomy (NCBI): domain Eukaryota; kingdom Metazoa; phylum Chordata; class Actinopteri; order Cichliformes; family Cichlidae; genus Maylandia; species Maylandia zebra. The sequence continues at coordinate 2,191,131 of NC_135167.1, forward strand.
TTTTTAATTTATTTTATCAACTTTTCTTCTGACGATGCTGTCTGTGTTGAGCACTCAGTGGATCTGCGTTCGACTACTCCGCCTAGGCTGCACTGTCGAGTGCAGATCCACTGAGCGCAGCGCAAGCTAGCAAGACAGAAGTTAAGCTCTCCTTGCAACATGGCAAATTGAACCTCCCCCACCCTCATTCAGATCTGGCGTTTGGAACTATTTTGGTTTTCATGTGACGTATGACCCTGAAGGTAAGCGAGTCATGGACTAAAGTAAAACAGTATGTCGGATGTGCCACGCAATGCTCAATTACATGGGTGGGAACTAGTGTGTTAGCGCAGTTAGCTCGTTAACGTGTTGGCCGTCCAGCCCCATGCAAGGGGCGATCCGCGGTAACTCGTTAACGGAGATTTGCCGTGTTGTGGCGTTAACGTCATTTCAGATTAACGCTGACAGCACTAGTGGGAACACAACGAATATGACTGCACATTTACAACGACATCATCCTAGTGCAAAGACAAGTGGAAGCAGACAAAACAACAAGCACGCATGCTACAAACTTTACCCGAGTCATTTAGACAGCCGTTAGCACAGGATTCTCCTTATGGGGACCTGATATGTTTAATATGCTGCTGAGAATATAGCCCAGAAGAAGCGTATAGTATAGCTTTTATTTTGAAAGAGCCATTTCTCTGTAATAAACTCTCTTTTCCAAAGATGACTGATTCCTCAATCAGATTTATTTTTTTATTATTTTGTTGTTTCAGCAACATTAAATTTAAAAACTGTACTTTTGAGTGAAAATATATATTTATAATTTTAATAAATGACAAATTAAAAAGGCATGAACATTTTTTTTGTATCGAAAAAATATCGAACCGTGACACCAAAGTATCGAACTGAACCGAACCGTGAATTTTGTGTATCGTTGCACCCCTAATAAACACAGTCATAATAATGCAACCTTTAAGCCTTAATACAGTTTAAACAGGTGAGTTATTAAAACAGAACAGGTGTTACGAGGGGGAAATGATCCACAGACCAATCAGTTTGTGTATCAGGCTGTAAACATGTTTATTTCTGCTGGAAAGTTTTAACATGGGAGTCTATGGGGACTGACTCGCTGCTGCCTCTGCTGGACGTCACAGGAACTGCAGATTTCGGAACTCGGCAGGATGAGAGACGCTCGTCGACATCAAGGACCCACAGCAGCAGCCAGCGGTTAAAGGAAACCTGACGAGAACCGCCCAGAAACTGTTTTCTATTGGCTGCTATTTTATTCTCTCTTTTCTCTCGGTGTACACACTGGCACAATTTCTCACTGAAAGTCTGCATATGCAAATGAAATGCGTTAACATATCAAATGCAATTATTCAAATGTCAGTTAGTTAAGCACTTGAGAGAAATATGGTTTATGAACAAATGAATCGGAAGCTCAAGGGTGCTCTGGATAATTTCAAGCTCTTTAAAATGCAAATACTGCTTCTGCTTTGCATGCTAAAAAAGATAACACTTGGTCATTTCAATAATGCATTCTTTTTACTCGACAATGAGGGCCAACGCTCGCATAGACGTAGCTGCGTGGGCGGAGAGAGAGCTCGGGGAGAGATTAAGCCATTCGAGGAGACAAATATCCGAATCCCAACAAGCAAGCTGAAGGGATCGGGCTCAATAAGGAGACAGGAAAAAAACCACAGAGCACCAGTAAGATGAAAAATGTTCTCCAATTTTTTTCAAATCAAGTAATTAACCAGGGTCAGCGGAGCTCATTTATTCGAGTCTACGAGGCATTCATATTGGCTCAAAGGCAGCCTCGGTCGCACAATCGCCTCTGTGCGCTCGGTCCATGCCAAACAACTTGATTACAGGAGCTCTGAGGTGTTTTAAAATGAGTTTGCAGTGCGCACCACTCTGCCTGTAGCTCTTCAAATGCTAAATCTGGTGTAACGGATGGCTTCAGAATGTAATTTGTATGAGACAAGCAGAGCAGGTGGAGGATGGGTGCAGACTGATACTACGTTCACACAGACGCTGAAAACACAATAATGAGCATGTGTAGTTTTTTTTTAACCATAAACCCAACTGTTGATTTTTGGAAACCAGCTGTCTCTGATTTATGACACATTTGTTTGATTGAAGTCTCGTCTTCATTTACAAAGTCTGGAAGCTCCAGAACTGTTTTGTGCTTTTTCCTCTGTACAGCAGCAATGTGGGTGGCACGATTAATGTGAGATCAAAGTTTTAATTCAAAAAATGTCATTGACTTAAGAATTAAAGACATTTTTATACCCCGTCCCCCATTTTCAGAGGATCCAAACAAACTTTGATGTAAAATGGACAAAATAAATAAAAATCGAATAAAATATCTACGGTACTTGTCCACTTTGGGTAAAAAGCACTCCCCAAATTCTTCTTTATATTGCTATAAACCACATACTCTATACAAACGATGCCGGTGTCACTCACTGGTTTGTTAAGTCACATTCGAAGCCCTCGCCATCTTTAAACCAAAAATGACCCTAATTGGATGAAAGGGTGGGGCGCTACAAGCTGATGCCAGCTAGTGTTTTTAGCAAGTTTTATACATAAAGTACAAAATGATCCAGACAATCATTCAGTCATTTCACCAGACCTGGAGCTCCGCCTCCTTGGACAGTGACCACACAGCAGCCATATTATTGGTCACAATAATTGATGTCATTAAAAAGGCTCCAGCAGCACAAACACGGTGCAGAGGTCCAGGTCAGGCCTGTCAGTCAAAGAGGCCACGCCCCTAATGCAAACTTTAAGCCGTAACACAATTTAAACAGGTGAGTTATAGAAACATCCTCCCCTGTACAGGTGTTATGAAGGAGGAAATGATCCACAGAGACCAGCTTATTCTATCATAGGAGTCTATGGGGACTTACTCACTGCGGGAGCCCCTGCTGGACGTTAGCAGAACTGCAGTTTTGGTGCTTTAGTGTTTTATTTCTTAGCTCCAGGAGGGGCCATCTTTTATATACAGTCTGTGGTCGATTTAATTTGTAGAAGGGTGTGATAACTAGAAAAAAAATAAATCAAATCTGTTGGCATTACGAGTGCATCATTTTAAGTCCATGTATGCACACCACACGTATTTGAAGGTACTTGTGTACAACACTCCCTGGAAACTGAGCCATTACACGTTTAGTAAAAACACAGAGAACACAGACCCTGCCTGTGACAACATAATGAAAACCATGGTGAGCAATATCTTTACAATTTGGTGACAAACTAGAGATTTTATTTTTCAAAAGCTGAGTGATTCGAACATCTGTCCAGGTGTTCGCAGTCAAAACAGCTGTAAAACATTTAACAGGTACGTTCGCTCATTTCAACACCCCAGGCAGACGTGTAAGTGAGGAGCTGGAGTAACAGAGATGTGCATGGTAAGCAGCTGTTCACTCTGCTAGCTGACCCGGTGAATGCAACACACCCAGTCAGGGTTACTGTGGATGGAAGCAGATCACTGGTTTCAGAGCGGATGATGTGTCCGATGGGTTACAGATGCTTGGTGTGCCATCCTTCGTCCCTGTGGCGGCTACAAAGCCTGCTGGCATTTCTGGAAAGACTGTAGCCCCAAAATCAGACCGTTCTCTGGCTCTGGCTGCTACCGCTAATAATAACACCCATTAACTGTCTCTAACCTGAGAGTGGTTGTGAAGTGTTTGTCGAGATCTCTGCAGAGAGCGCTGTTTTGACAGAAACTCAGAGCTCAGTGCAAACGCTTCACAAATCCTCGCTGCCGGGACTCTGCACACACACCGGACTCTCGAGCTGACACTTTCGTCCAAATCAAATCAAATCTGGCTTTCTGCAGATGCTGTCACGCTGCCGTGGCACACAGCGCTGTGGGCAACTTTCACAGCAAAGTCTGCTTAGTGATGCACACACAGAGCAGATGGAGGAGTTTGTGATTCGCAGCAAGAAGTAAAACTGCAACCAGACACAAATCATACGTATGACTGACGCGTCGCATTACTGCAGAGCTGCAAACTTCTGTGAAGATATTTGATTTTATTTTGATGCAAACTAAATTTGCCCCTCACCCTTTTGCACACATTTAATCACTCACTCATACAGCACCGTATCATTTAGGAAGGCCAGCCTGGTACCTACTTGTTGTATTAACCACCACCAGCTCCCCACCTGCTGCACACTCTGGTTAGCGAGCCCCTCGCTAGGGGGCGGAGCCTGTCTCTCCAACTGCAGGACAGGTGTGTGACATTGCAACAACCTGGTTAGCAGTAGCCGAACTTTCAAAATAAGAGTGTTGGAATTGTGTCATTGTGACTGGAAAACTAAAAAAATCCACAGATCTGCTTTTCTAAGAGAAACACTGTGTAATTAAATCTTTTCTTAATTTCTAAATAATTTGATTTGAAATATGTTTTTTTCACAGGTCATATGATATAATATGGTGATGTTTAGTGGATACATTTGGATGCTTTGCGTGGGTGTGTTTGCTGGTGAATGTAACTGTCTCAGCCCTATGACTCAACCTCCAGCTGCACTCCTGCCCCCGGGCTCTGATCCCAAATCAGCCTGCACACGCTCAAATCCCAAACCTAAAAGCAGAGAAGGTAAATAAAGATGAGCTGACCTCAGATCAGCGTCCTCAGGCACTGTGAGCCCATTCTGGCTTCATATCTCTGTCTTTAGTGAGAAACCGCCCCCCTCCCCAGCCAGCTTTTCCTCCTGTCTCCACTTCGAGGTTCCAAAAGACCCCCCACCTACCACTCACCATGACCACCATCCTCCACTCCAGCCCGCCCACACGCTGTGAGCCTGAGCAAGAATGGGAAACTGGAATATGTCAAGATGGCTTTTGGCTGTGCTTTGATAAAAGAAGGAAGATGTGCTGCAGAGTGTCGAGAGGACTGCATCCAACTCATTATGCCTCCACATTTTCATCTGGTATTAGTAATACCCTTTTTAAAGACGTGATGGGGGTTCAAACCCACATTATCACTATTCATTTAAAGCACAGGTGCAGCACAGGTGAGTCCATTTTACATATAAATTAAAAGGGGCATGCATTTGAGGAATGCACCTGATGATCGCAATCAATGATGCAACGCTGCTCTGCGAGTCACCCGTTCAGTATTTATGTTGTTAACACTTTATAAAATCACATGTAAACGTATTTGTGACCGCATAGTATCATAACTCCTATCAATGAATCCATCCATCAACCATCCATTTGGAATGATAGGATGAGAACATTCTCGCATTCAGTCTCTCTCTCGCCAGACGTCGCAATCTTCAGGACAGTGTGAAGCAGAGCTCCAGACTCTCAGAGTCATGTCTCTCCACTAGATCACCAAACCACTTTACTGTGTGTTAACAGACCTCTCTGCATTGAATCATATCTGTTATTAATCTCTGTCTCTCTTCCACAGCATGTCTTTATCCTGTCTTCCTTCTCTCACCCCAACCAATCACAGCAGATGGCCCCGCCCCTCCCTGAGCCTGGTTCTGCTGGAGGTTTCTTCCTGTTAAAAGGGAGTTTTTCCTTCCCACTGTCGCCAAAGTGCTGCTCATAGGGGGTCATATGATTGTTGGGTTTTTCTCTGTGTGTATGATTGTAGGGTCGACCTTACAATATAAAGCACCTGTTGTTGTGAGTTGGTGTTGTCTAAATAAAACTGAACTGAATAGAAAATAGAAGATATTTCCTTTAAGTCTAGTCTCCTTTATGCATTTTGGCCTCACAGTCCTTCTCTTCTAATATTTGTTTGCCAGACAGTAGGAACACCTCTCCACTCTTACCCCACGTCTGGAGTTTGTGGCGAGGTGCTCGGACGTAGCCACCTCAGGGAAAACTATGTCAGCTGCTTCCAGGTGCCTCAGGCACATCCAGCCATGTTGGGCTGCAGTTAGCAACCCATCAAGGTGTGCATGGAAAGTATACTGGAAAACACTGGAAAGAAAAATATTAGAGTTTATGAGTTAACTGTTCATGCAAGTCATGTCAGTCTATGCCAGCTTGCGTCAGCTGATCGGAGATCTCATATTACGAGTGTTAGAGTAGCTGCTGTGCATCTGCAAGCTGCTTTGCAACACCACTCTACCCCAGCTCATGCTTTCAAGCTGTTTCTGACTTATTGAATATCATATCTGCAGATGAAAAAGTCGTCCTTCTTTTTATAAATGAATAATTCTTTGAGATAATGGACCCTTCGTAATAACCCAGTAACACTGCAGGGAACGACATACTCTTTAACCATGTTACAGGGTAATGTTGACCCATCCATCTCCTCCCTGTTCTAATTACCTCCTCATTTGCTACAAACACTGGGCTGTTCTTGAGCATCTAGTAAAGTGGCTGATGATATAATTTAGGTACACAATCTATTTTTCATATCTAGTCTAGTCCCACTCCAAAACACTGATAGGTTTTCATTTATATAGCAGTCCCCATCGTCAGAGAGCTCTGAGCTGTTAGGAGTCTGTTAATGCTGTCCGGAAACTGCTGGGAATAATTACTTCCAGCCTCAGAGAAAGCTTTGGAGCTTTGACTCCCAGTAAGAGAGGCTGCTGTGGAGCTGGGAACTCTTACTGGGTGAGTGTGGGTGGATGCGTAGGATGAAAGTGAACATAGAGTAAGAGAGAGGCTGGGGTAGCACAGCTTTGACTCCATTGCTTGCATGTGTAAAAACATGGCTTCTGGTTATGATGCTGCTGTTCAGTAAAAAAACACAAGTTGGAATATTTTTTTCTAATGGTGAAAATTTCAAGAGAGATAACAGAGAGCAAAGGCTTTGCTGCGTTTCGGAGGGTTTGACCTGGACTATGGCTGACGGTGTCACGCAGAGCTTTGCAGACGTCTGCATGCTGCAGCTGTGCACCAGGGCCTGCTGTTAGTGACCACGCACAGCCCCTCCTCTTCAGGTTTGTGCGGTCGTTTGTACTTTAGCTGCTGTGGTCATACTTTTTACTGAAGGGAAACTGTGAAAAACTTTTCACTGCAGATGCTGTTTGTGCTTCTCGTGCACGTGCTGCTCAGCAGTTTTCACGGTCTGTGTTTCACTACCTGCACTACTGCCATACAGGTGCAATCCTGTATTAGTCAGAGTCTGTAACAGGGGCTTGGCAGGTTCAATTCAATTTTATTTACACAGCGCCAAATCACAACAACAGTCGCCTCAAGGCGCTTTATATTGTAAGGTAAAGACCCTACAATAATACATACAGAGAAGAACCCAACAATCACATGACCCCCTATGAGCAGCACTTTGGCGACAGTGGGAAGGAAAAACTCCCTTTTAACAGGAAGAAACCTCCAGCAGAACCAGGCTCAGGGAGGGGCGGGGCCATCTGCTGTGATTGGTTGGGGTGAGAGAAGGAAGACAACATAATGTATTTATGCAAAGGAAACAAAATCCTATTTTTATGTGCCATCTGTTCACAAACCGTTTCAAAGAGGATCAAATGTTTAAGTGTTCAAAGATCTCGAGAGTTCTTCGGTTACTTCGCTGCCTCGTGACAAATCAAACGAGGGCGAGAGTCTGAAAAAGAGGCTCTAAAAAGCAGCCAGAGTCATCCAAACTTCCCTCCATGCTCACCAGAGCCGCTTCTACACATTTGCGTGATTGTGACACACACAGACACACACTCAGCGTTTCCTCTCACCATGACAGCATCATGCTGACACACAGTCGGGGTTCAGAGTGGCAATGCTTCGGTCTCAGGCTGTGCCCAATAAATACTAGCAGATAGACCACACACACACACACACACACACACACACACACACACACACACACACACACACACACACACACACACTGCTCTAAAGAAACAATGCACAATCAATACACCAACAGCAGTACTGCGGAGGATCTGCAGTTAATTTTAGCTGTACAGTCACCATCTCCCACCAAATCCAATTCCTGTGGAAATGGGTGGAAAAAAAACAAAATAGGTCATTTTTAGGAGTCGAAGCCTTTAAATTCATCTCAGAGATGAAATAATGGCCTGAGGATGACATGCAGCAGCTTCACATACCTGCTGCGTTTATTCCAGCAGGGCTTGTTTCTAGGTTTATGGATGAAAACAGAGCTGATGGCCACTGACATGCTGAACGGTCACAAGCACAGGACCACACTTCCACAATACTGTGGGTGATTATTAATATTCACTTTGCATTGTTCTTTCCATTCATCCATTAGATTGCTGAAGTCAGTGGCTGCCCCTTCCTGAGCCTTTTTCTGCTGGAGGGCTCTTCCTGTTAAAAGGGAGTTCTTCCTCTCTACAGTTGCCAAGTATTGCTCATGAAGTCTGAGTTGAGCTGCTCAGACCTCATGGAGGATTCTCTGAGTCTTGTTTGGAGCTGAGGTTGTATAAAACTGAACTGAGTCAGATGTTAATGAACTTTTTAGTCAATATTTGTGAAGATCAGCTGCCCGTGATCTTCAGGCAGCGCTGCAGACAGACATGATTCTGTGATGAAATCAGTGCACGGGCTCGGGAGCACTGACAGCTCAGCGTGCCGTCCACATGTGCAGGTTAAAGCTCCATGCAGAGAATAAGCCACGTGTGACCACGATCCAGAAACAGCGCTGTCTCCTCCGGACCGAAGCTCCTTTAAAATGGACTGAAGCAAAGTGGAAACTGATCTGAGGTCAGACCTATCCAGAGTTTTGGAGAAGGCCTTCAGGTTTCAGCAGGATGATGCTAAACTGCAGCAGCACGGCTTCATAGAGAAGAGTGCGGTGCTGAAGCGGCCCGCCTGCAGCCCACACCTTTCACCAGCTGAGAACATCTGGAGCATCATGAAAGCAACAACAGGACGAAGCAGAGCAGCTAGAGTCCTCCATCAGACCAGAACGGGACATCGTCCCCCTGCAGCTGCTCTCCTCAGCTCACAGACCGTCACAGGCTGATGTTAAAGAAGAGGATGCTGCAAGTGGAAACACGGAGCTGTTAGTTCAAGTTAGTTCAGCTACAAATGAACTTTTCTGCAAGAGTCGTTTAAAACCAACAGCTCGCGCTGCTCTATAGATACAATAGTGATATGCAGCATGTTTCTGGCAGTTTATCAAAGCCTGAGGAAGGTCTTGTTTCATCAGTTTTCATTTGTTGGAACTGACTGGAGTCCATTTTCAACACAGCTGAGTGACAGGGACACAGCAGAGCAGTCTACACAGTCATTCTTCAGCACAGCACTACGTTTCCATGTACAGTTAATATCAATTGGCAGCAAGCTGGAAAACCCTGATGCTGAATAAAGGAGGAATCAGTGACTGTGGTTTAGTTTAGGAGGAGGGAAAGAGGCAGAGGTGGGTTGCAAAGCCACTTGCAGAAGACGAAACAAGTGCATGTTAAAAGAGTCAATGTTGAGGCCGTGCTCCGCTTTATGCTCTGTGTGCATCAATGCAACGCTTGATTTTAAATTTCTTCACATCACTGACATGAAAGTAGCATTTTGAAAGGTTTTGCCAGCATTTTTGTACGTTTTACTGCCAGCTTTGCCAGTCCAAGTTATAAATAAACTGTGTGAAGACTGTTGGTGGAACAAACTCTCACAGACTTCACACAAGAAGACTGAGGGAACATTGGTCTTTTCTCCTTTATAACTTAAGCACATACAAACACAGTCAGCAGGATTTTATAAGAGAGGTGTGTGAAACCTTTGGGTTGAGAAACTATGGCCGTTATTCTCTGCTCTCCCACTTGTGCTGCTTAGGTCACACAACTCGGCCACTTTCATTCACATGACTCCCTCGCCCCTTTTCCAACCTTGAGCTGTTAGCATTCACCAGATTCAGGATCAGTTAGATTTACATTTACTGCTTTAGGCTGAATTTTCGCCTCTTTGTTCTAACAGTTCTTCTTGCAGTTTCGCTCATGCGCGATTCATTTGCAGTTTGGACGCACAGGTGTGAACGTCTCCTGCCCTGATAGCAGCTGGGGGAGGACTATCCTCCGCCTGTGAGTGCTTTGGCACGGGCGAGGTGCCCACGGCAGCACCCGCTGCTTGTTGAGAGTAAAAGCGATACGCGCTTTCACGTCAAAAAGTCGTCGCTAGTCGCTTTTTAGAAAAAAAGTCGCTAAGGGGGTCTGAAAACTCGCTAAATATAGCGACAAAGTCGCTAAGTTGGCAACACTGGTCACTGCTGTTTAGTTTTCTGTCTTCATTTATGTTGGAAGTGATAGCAGAGCTGTACGTTTGAATTTTTCACAAATCTCTCAGTCAGAACATGCTATATCATGTTTAGGTGAAAGCTAACTTCCTGCTAACTTCTAACTCTGTTAAATTTAATAAATCCTGTTTTCATGGATGCCTGGATGTTAAACTTAATCGTTACACCTGGTAAAGCAGCAACGCTGATCATTTTATTAAAGACAAAAGAATTTAGACCGTTTGTAACTCTCAGTGCTGCTGCAGTGTTCGTTTGACTTTGGGACCTGATTCGACAGAGTTTAGGACCCAGATTACTCCGCGAGGCTCCTGACCATGGTAGCCGTAATGCTAATGCCATTTTTTGACAGATTTCTGAGCGCCGTGTAGCACATAAAATCAGTTTAAGGTCAGTAAGCGCAACCAGAATTCACACATAAGGCACACTGTTGATATTTGAGTAAATTAAAGGATTTTAAGTGTGCGGAGAATATGATTCAGAGTGATCAGACATGCAAATTCAAATGAATCTGACTCATTATAAACTCCGTGCTGCTGTGACGCTATGATCAAACACGTTCAGATCGAGGTGACGATGTTGCAGCTGAAGCTGAGGCAAAGTGTTTCCTCAGGAGTGACGACGGGTCAAAGGAAATTTGTTTTTAAAGCACGCCAAACTTTAATATTTGGTTTTCTTTACATACAATTTAATTTCTTTTTGATAATTAAATTCTACTTCTGAACATTTTTGACTGCGGTTATTTTACTTGATTTATTCAAAGCATCAAAAAAAGGTTTTGCTTTTGTCCCCATGTGTCTCTGTCTGATCACTGAGGGTGTTTTTTCCATTCAAAATGCTCGTTTGACTCCAGAAAAATACATCTCTGCTGTTTTGGCTGCTGCTCCTATTAAACAGGTGGAGTAATGAATGTCCTCGTGTGAACTGCTGTCTTATAACTTCCATTCTCTTACACACTGTACCCCCTGGACTCCTGATAAGGGGGAGACAAGGCGAGGAACAAGAGAACTGACTGTCCACTGTGTGCCGAGACCTGTTAGGTTATCAGATGGTGGCCTGACCCACGTGGGGAGAACAAGCCCGGCATTGAGTGCCGGTGAGCCCACTGCCGCTGCTCCTTCCTGGGAGAGCTGAGAGGCCAGAGACTTGTCTCATCCTGGATGTCTGCCAAGCAGCCAATCAATGCAGCCGGAGTTGATGGAAACAGAATTCACAGCTCCTTTTTCTCTTTGCAAAGCAGCAGCACGCAGCACCCATCTTGGAAATTATTCACCATTGTTCCCTAATTTCACCTTCTATTGTCAGACCTCCCCTTCTTTCCCCCCCGCCTCTCTGAACAAATACAAATCAGCTTCCTCTTATTTTTTTTACTCTTCGTTTTTCCAAATCAGATTGTTGATGTGTTTTCTAGTGAGATCGTTTTAGTTCAGGACTGAAGAAAACAAGAAGACAGGCAACAGGATATCTCTTTATGCACACTCTGGATGGTCTGAAGCGAGATCAAATGCTGTGTCGTCTGTTCAGTGAAAGCGTGTGTTTATGTCCACATGTCCTCTGCACGATCCGTTTGACAGGCTTGAAAAACGTGTCTTGCTTTGGTTGGACATAAATGAATGTTTGGTGGTTAATAACGCCGGAGCAGGCCGGATATCTGCAGCGGTGCATTCAGGAACTTTCTCTCTCGCACACATTATTTCCTGTATTCTTTCCTTACTGATATTTCAACATTTCCAAACTGTGTAAGCAGTTTTTATATTTTTTAAAAACCCAAATACCTCCGAGGCTCTTATTTAAAAAATAAATAATATTTTTTTAAAATAAATAATATTTTTAAATAAATGCCTTGTGAAGCACTGCAAAAAAATGCAGCACTTTAAACATATTTTTGTCTTCGTCACTGTGCAGCGTGCTAAGTGATGTCAGGGGACGCAAAGCATCTCTCAGCTTGCTCGTGAATGATTTGCTTGAGTTTCAGTGTGGATTTGGAGGCATCATGGGAAGAAACAGCACTGGTTATCAAGGTAACAGCGACATCGACCCTGTAAGGGTGTGTCCTGCCTATACAGTAGCTGACTCAGCAGTTAACCAGCGTAAGGCCAGAGAAAGGAGAGCTCTGCTGCCAGAGAGGCGAGCAGCGTGTGGCTGATTGCTGCTGCTCTGTGGAGACGAGTGCGTTTTGTTGTGTTTACGCTCTTTTAAAGTGACAGCAGCTTGTTGCTCTCATTCAGTTTCAATTGTATAATAAAAACTTTGAAGTTCACAGTTTTGCCTTCGTGTCTCAAGTTGTTTTAACCCAGACAGGTTTTGTTACTTTCCCACGTCCCCTGAACCTTTTAGGTAACCTAACAACAGGTCACATGACGCTCTCTGTCCTCCACACCTGTCCTGCATCAGCTCAGCACAAACACTGATCAGACAGATGGGGACATATCAAGAAACACCACCGTGCTGATGATGCTTCTGTTTGCAAACATTCAGTAACTTAATTAAAATAAAAATAAATGAACTTTGATCAGAACCAGGTTTGCTGAGCTGCTTCTGACACTTTAACACATCCATCAAGCCAGCGGCTGGCTATGCACCTACGGCTAAACTGCAGCGGTTCCTACTGCTGTTACTAAGACTTAACACTGATCTGCACCAATCGCTTTAATTTCACTGACCAATCATTTTGTTATAGTTTTAATTAAAAATAAACAAAAAAACCCCCAGATAAATAAATAAAAACGAATGCACAAGGACAAAAACGATGATAAATGTACTGGAAGCTTTGCCTAAAAGTAAAAACAAGATTACTGTTGTATAGAAAGGCAGGTCGAGTTTGGAAGTGAGCAGTTATTACCTGGTGCAGTAAAGTCAGACATGCACATTTAATCTTTTTGGAAAAGGTTCAACGAGCTCCCTGCTGCTCATAAAAATGTTGATGTTTGGAAGAAGAGAAGAGGACACACGTGGACACGTTTCACTGAAAATAATAACAAACCTCTGAACTTTGTATTTAGTCAACTGAATGAATTTTAGATGAAATGTTACAGATTTACTACAACCTTCTGATATCTGGTTGACTGAAACTAACGCTGGCGTAGATTCTGATGAGGCATCAGCTTCTTGATGATTGTATTTCTCCATTAAAAGAAAGTTTGGAGGATAACTTTGCTCTCTTGACTGGATTTGGTGGCTGCGTTTCATTCAGGAAGGCTTCAAGTTCGGCTCTGGTAGCCGCTCGGACAGATGGCTCATCCAACCACCTGCCAAGGAGTTTTTGAGAGTGTCTGCATTTTCAAAAGTGTTTCCAAGAAATGCTTCCAGATGGTTCTGTGTAACAAACCATCTGACATGTTAACATAACCAGGAATCACTGCATGCATTTCCATTTCTATGCAGATGACAACCACTTTATAGAAACACACAGCACGTCTGTGACATCAGGAAAAACCAGTTAGTCAAACTAAACAACCTGTTTTATTTTTAATTCTAAATTTAGAAAAACCGAAACCGAGCGCCTGACCAGATGATTGTGAGGGGAGTCATCTCATCTGTGACCCTACAGCTCCTCGCATCTCTTCAAATCTCTTGACTCACATGTTGTATCTGGTCAGCATTGCTTCTCTTTGTTGTTTCTCCTGCGAGGAAACAACAAAGTGAATGATTTTATATTCAGAACAGGATTTAAAATCCTTCACTGGATGAGCCCCGTCGTATCTTAAAGACTTCATAATACCATTAACGTCCTAACAGAGCGCTTTGCTCTCAGACTGCAGGCTTGCTCGAGTCTCTAAAAGTCGAGCCTTCAGGTTTCAGCTTAGATTCAGGAAACAGACGCCCTCTCTGCTTTAAGATTCAAATCTTTTCGATCAATCCTAAAGTTAGGGCCGGATCAGGTGACCCTCAGCACTCTTATTTGTGTTGCTATAGGCTCAGCCTGCTCGGGGACTTCCCATGGTGCACTGAGCACATCTTTTCACTCCTCTTGTGTTTACATGCCACTATCACATATCACTTGCCCACTCTCTCAGGTAGCCTGCGCTTTGTCCTCTCTGCCTATACCTTTTGTTGCTCTCTGCACACGCATCGATCGCCCGAGTGTTCCTCTGGAGGAAATCGTTAGGTCTCTCTGTGCAGCGCTGTAAGCTCTTGACATTACAGTGGAAGTGCCACAAGATGACTCAGTTTAGAGCTCTATGAATAGAATGAAACTGAAATAAAGGCAAAGCTCCATAATTTGTTTCAGCGCTTTATGTGCAAGTCAGAGACTCAGAAACAGCAAAAACAGCCTTTCTGCCTTTAGCCTTCATCTCTTCCCTGTTTAATAGCCTTTTAATACTAAATTATTCTGTCAGGGAGGGGAGATGCCACAGCAGACAGGCAGTCTTTATGGTGATGCTGCACAGCTTTCTTTGAATACGACGAGTCTGGACAATCAGGACTAATTCAGAGCACAATACACAGACTGATGGAGCGTTCACAGTGCAGCAGCGTGGCCATGAAATTCCCATTAGAAGAGAAAATGTCTGTGATTTAGCTGCTTGTGTGCAGGCCTGGCTGCTGCTGAGTTAGGGGTGGAGGCCTCTCCGTGCTTGGCACTCGAGGTCGCCTACAGTCAGTTCACTTGGAGATCCCTGTAATTACACCGGGGCAAAAATGTGTCAGATTCTCCTCCTGAAAAGGGGCTAATCTGAAAATCTGAAGGTGAGAGGAAAGATGGACAAACATATGAAGCTGTTTGTAACACGGCTACACAAAGTGTTTCTTGGTAGTTTCACCAACTATGACACAAAGCAGGAAGTCTGGAGTCCATCACTGAGAGATTTCCTGTTTCCTTCTTCCACAAACACACAAAACTGCATCATCTGCATATCGCTGTGTTTTGTGAGCGTTAGAACGTGATCAACATGCAATACAAGCCCCTGCAACACGCTTATGAAGACAAGATAACTGACTGACATCCAATATGAAGTGTGAAATAATGTTCTCACTTTCAGCAAGAAAAAATTCCAAAAAGCTCTGGATAGGTCGTTATTCCCATCAGAGCTCACTAATCCGAACGAGCCGCAGAAAGCAGCTCCTCTCTGAGCAACATGTACATTATGTAGGAGAAGGTAACAGGTCATAGTTGTAGATTTGTAAAGAACTACAGCTACAGCATTTCTAACTCACTCAGAGGCTCATTCTCCTTTTTATAAAAACACTTTCTTTAAAGATAAAACACATTAAGGTGAGGTCAGAGGTCAAATGCGATTTTTGGATGCAAACTATAATGTGATATTTGTAGCAACGTTCACCAGTACAAATAACAGCAGAATCACCATCCAAAGGAGAGGTCAGAGGTCAAGTGTGACATTGTACTTCCTATATGATGACATACACACAACATTACACGATGCTGACAGTGGGTGCCACATATGCATTTGTCGTCCACTGACAGCTATTGATTATCCATCCATGTAGATCATCTGACGCAGAGCTAAAAATCATGAAAATAAAGATCAACGGACCACTGATCATAAATCCTTTTGAACAGACTATCATGTAGGTGTACAAAGAAACAATCACTGCTGCATTTCAGTGGCACACAGCTTTAATGCTGATTAAAGCTGTACGTTTGGCTAGTTTAGTCTCAAAATACCATAAAAATCTTCTAAAACCCGACGAATGCAGGCTTTGGCACAAGTTTCCTGCTGCCTTCAGAAACACAAAGATGCCGGTGGAGGACCTCTGAGGCATCCGTCGCCTCTCTTTCATTAGATTTGAGCCACTTTCTACTGTTCTTTGAAGGGAGCAGTACACACCTTTGTATAAAACATTACTCTTCATTTCATAAAAGCAAGAAGACAGTTATTTTTCATCCACGTTGAGGCTGCGATGAGGCACATCGGACACTTGGCTGGCTGCATGCATTCAGCTCACACGGTTGGAAAGTCTCATTGTGATCATTAACACTGCGTCTTTGAACACCTACGTAGATGCTGCAGTAAAAACTATAATTAATTTATGATGAATGATTCTATAATTCATTAATTGTCATTAATTGAACAGTTTAATTTCATAGTAGGAAAAACAAACATCAAACTGCCGCTGGATAGTGTAGTGGTAAGACCACACACGCAAGTTCGATTCTCTCCCAGTATCCAGACAGGATCCAGTATAGTGCTGGGCCATATCATACCGTTCAGGGTAATAGAAAATTAAATATGGCGATAGAATATGGGTAAAATGCGCATGCGCAGTGCCTTTGTTTTCATACGCACATGGCGGCGACGCAGAACGAGAAGAGCGAAAGTGGATCGTTGAATGAAACCAATGAACCAGAACTGGTTTGTAAAAATGCTGCAGCTTCACTGGTGTGGAACTGGTTTAGCTTTCGTCAGATACACTACAAAGCACTATTTTTGGTAGCGCATGCTAGCGGGCCGTCGTTATTACCGTGTTGTTTGGAAAATACGGCGCACTTAAAATCATCCTTTGATTTTTCTGAAAGTCGACAGAGCCCCTTATAATCCCGTGTGCCTCATGTATGAACTCTGGTTGTGTTTACTGACCTCGAAACGATTTTATGTGCACAGCGCTCGAAAATCTGTCAAATGTTTCAGTACGACTTTGCTGAGCTACGAAGCCGCACCGCTCGATGGATTGTCGGAGCATTACGGCTATCGTAGGCGGAGCCTCGCGGAGTGATACGTACTGTGCTTAATATTACCGTATTGTGTGTGTATAACCTCTTTTTAAGTTTTGTTGATGTTATACATGGTTATGCTGAGGATACGTCGGCCAGTTTGTGGAGTCGTAAAGTATTTTGTCTAGTGTCAATTATAATAATAATAATGGATTGGATTTATATAGCGCTTTTCAAGGCACCCAAAGCGCTTTACAATGCCACTATTCATTCACTCTCACATTCACACACTGGTGGAGGCAGCTACAGTTAAATACAGTTGTAGCCACAGCTGCCCTGGGGCAGACTGACAGAAGCGAGGCTGCCACATCGCGCCATCGGCCCCTCTGGCCAACACCAGTGGGCGGTAGGGTGAAGTGTCTTGCCCAAGGACACAATGACCAGGACATAGAGCTCGGGGATCGAACCGGCGACCTTCCGGGTACAGATACACTTCCCAACCCCCTGAGCCACGGTCGCCCCAAATTATATCATCAGCCTGTCCGCAGCTCGGACACGACTGCGTGTTGTCCTCTGTATGATTATGTATGTGACCAATAAAGCTCGTTTCGTTTATAACACTGATATCTGTGACCACACAACTCCTGCAGAAGATAAACTACAAGCTTTTTTACTGTCGTGCAAATCTCTGACGTCTGATGCCGGGCAATAACGCTGTCTAAATAGTCAAAACAATCATAAGTAACCTTTCCACTGTGATTTAAGGTGTCGTCAAAGAGACATTACAACTGACTGTGTGTTATCTCCATCACAGACTAATGGAGGCAGGCTCTGTTCTCTGAGACTAACAGCAGTCTCTGAGCTCTACTGGATCTTGCCCAGTGGTGCCATTCTCCAGTCCATTAGGATCTGATTTCCGCCATGGAAACATCACTCAGAAGCCATTCTCCATCTCCGTGTCTGTAATGTACCATCACTGCCAGCTAGCCTGGAGCAATCATCCATCCATCCCACCATCCCTTCATCTCTGCATGCAGCAGGCAGGCAGGCAGCCCCACCCAGAGCGAGGCACAAACCATGATCTAATGTTTATATAGGAACGCCTGCAGCTCTCTGGCTGAGGAAGGGGGATTCAGGATCAGACCTTGACCCGTGTGGAGTTTTTAAGGCCAGCACCAGTTCTAACAGTGTTACTTTAGTTGGTGTATACTGTGCTCGGGCTCTCTAAGAATAACACTCGAGCTGGGTTGTGCTTTTTCTAAGTAATACAGACATTCTTGCACTCAGGCTGCCAGCAGCTGTATTTTAGTGCCGATAGGATCTTTAAAGCCACAGCCAGTGGAATTTGAAACTTAACGACTTCAGCGACCTGCTGAATCTTAGAGAGGTTTCATCTCCATCGTGCCGCCCGTCCCTCATTCGTCTCCAGCCTGAGGCCACGTTTAGTCGTGCGGCGTTACGTAGCATTGGTGCCGCATCGCACACGATGGAGTCACAGAGTGAGATGCATCTGCTGTCCGTCACATTTATGGGAATGCTGCTATAGAACCAATACAAGGAATTACATGTCAAATATGTGGCTATAGACACTCAGCATTCATCAGCATTCTTCGTGCTACGTGACGATAATGACGGGGAAAATAATCCCCCCCTCTCCCAAGCTACCATTTAACGTCAGACGGGGAGCTCAAAGCTCCTCTTGTGCACCTTTGGACTCTTTTCAGTGCAGCTGATTTTGGCTCGATCCCCGAAGCCCCATTTTCTGTGCACATGTTGCTATATGATGCGTGCTGGATCTCCTCCAGAGTGTTTAAACGGTCGTCCTTCAAACCGAAGTTCACTTTGGAGAAGAGGGCAAAGTTTCAGGCTGTAAAAATGTTCAGTATTACCGTGTTGGCGCGACCAAAAAAAGCTGTGCGCGGTGGCACGATGGAGCCGTAACAGAGCGGGTTTGTGCCGAATGTCCTCGCCGACATGGAACAGCAGAAGGCGATGCTGACAGATCTGAAGAGCACAGGCCGATAAATCCCACGGCTCTCATCAGCATCCACGATCCTTCACGCTGACACGGATGCTGATGTTTGCTCACGGTTAGATCTGAGATGCATGGCACTATCTGTACTCCTAATTTCACTTTTTACCTTACATTATTTCCACATAAAGGTCTTCAGCTGTGTGCACACACAGGCTGATATCTCAGCTCAATAATATCCTCGCAGAAAGACATTATAGCTCTCCATCATATCAGAACTGGATGAAACAGCCGTGGCCAGATCAGACCTTCAATCAGGCACTATGTGCATTTGCAGAACCATTTATCTGTCTCACTGTAAAAACACTTATCCATCACTGAGCAGGAAAATGCTAAAAATTGCATGAAGAAAAGTCATCTCAAAGGGTCAGCTGCCCAGGAAAATATTGTTTTTCAGCACGGCTGCTTTTTAAACCATCTTTTCCATTCATAAGTATTGGCCACTAAATTCTGCTGAGCCAGGAGAAGACGCACCACCTCTCAGAAACATCAGCGTTTTTACCCCGGCCCGGTATATTCATTGGTCAGAAGGAGGAGGGAGGGGGTTTCCCGCTGCGCTGCCTGACCGGCGAGCATTCATGGGGGGAGGGGCTAAAAAACACCTTTTTTCAGAAGATGAACTGAGGTGTCACGAAGGCCAGGTGCAAAGAAGGATTATTAGGGCCCGAGCACTGAGAGTGCGAAGGCCCTATTGTATCTGCTCCGTTTCTTATTATTAGGGCCCGAGCACTGAGAGTGCGAAGGCCCTATTGTATCTGCTCCGTTTCTTCTTATTATTATTATTATTATTATTATTATTATTATTATTATTAGGGCCCGAGCACCGAGAGTGCGAAGGCCCTATTGTATCTGCTCCGTTTCTTATTATTATTATTATTATTATTATTATTATTATTATTATTCAGGCGAAACAAGGGCCTTTTTGAGGGCCTAAACATGCTCAAAAACTCATGAAATTTTGCACACATGCCAGGTCTGGTGAAAAATTTTGTATTTTAATGGTTTTACATATGAGCACTGGGAAATGGCTCTAGAGCGCCACCTATGCCTTGTTAAATGCAGCCCTACGACCACATCGTTTGAGCTACATGTATGAAATTTGGCACACATATGTATCATGCCAAGACGAACAAAAAAGTCTGTGGGCCCATTGACGCAAACCCAACAGGAAGTCCGCCATTTGGAAGAGAAGGTGACATTTTGGCTCTAATTTTGCCATTTCCATGCCTCGAACTTTTGCGAACTCCTCCTTGGGGTTTGATTTCATAACCTTCATATTTGGTCAGTGTCAACTACACCCTTGTGCCATGTGAAATTGCGGAGCTTTTGAGTTTTCACAATACTATGAGGCCGTGGCGCCATGGCGAATTTCAATGACTCGCCATGAAAATCTCATTGCCTCTCATTTTGTCATACATTTTCTGACCTTGACCAAAGTGAACACATATGATAAGGCTCCACCCCTGAACATATTTCAACTGCCATATTTGACACCAGGTACAGCGCCACCTAGTGGGAACAGGAAATGTCATGTTTTACACTTTGGGGTACAGTATTGTGATGGGTGACATCTGCAGCCTCAAATTTCTCCAGGAAAGCCTTAAGGAGTTGGTCTTGGGTTACAGTGAAAACTGTGACTTTTCACGAAAGGGTGTGACCCCAGCAGCATGGCGAACTTTGATGTCACGCCATGAAGAAACAAATTAGTATAACTCAATGAAATCCAGTCTGATCAGTACCAGACTTTACAGGCATGATGTCAGACCCGCCCTGAACAGATTGATGTGCCCATTGTCGGAAATACGGACAGCGCCACCTAGTGGCAACAGGAAATGTCATGGCTTTAATTTTGTTGTACTGATTTTCACAGGTTCATCGTGGCCACCTCAAAAGCGGTGAATATCAACATCAGTCCCTCGTGATGCTTCAGTGCAAAAATTGTGACTTTAAACTGAACGGCGCACCCTGGTGGTAACGCGGTTCACCATGAAAGATGAAGTGGCTTTTGAGGGGCTTGGAAAGTTTATAGAGGCTTGAAATTTGGCACACACCTCCAAATGGATGAACGCTTTGTTGGCATGTGATCATTTTCATTGAATAGCGCGAAATGGCTCCACAGCGCCCCCTACAATATTTCAAAACATCAGCCCCTGCTCTGTGTTTCATCTATGAGTCTGACACTTGGTAAGCTTGTGTAAGATATCAAGATGTACAAAAAAGTCTCTTGGAGCAATATCCCAAATCCAACAGGAAGTCAGCCATTTTAAAATTAATGTGTAATTTTGATGACATTTTCCCCCCTTTTCAGGCCTCATACTTTGACGAACTCCTCCAAGGGATTTCATCATATTGAAGCATTCTTCAGTGTGTAGAATCTAAAGACCTTTGTGATGTTAAATTGCGAAGCTTTTTCCGTTCAGGGAAACGGGGTGGTCATGGCGGCACGTAGAGTTTCAATCACTCGCAAAAAGCAGTAATCTGCTGTCACTAAAAAACACAATGTCCAATCTCTCCCAAAGGTCGCAGGTGTGATGAGACTCGAGCTTGGAAATGTTTGTTATGCTATTTGTCAATAATGGTTAGAGCGCCACCTAGTGGCATGACTATAATCCTGGTTGAATAAGATGAAATGTTAGCTGGTGATTAAAAGCATGAAATCCATCAATGTGACATCACATCGGACGTGCCGGTTTGAGGTGTTGGCAGTGGCTCGACGTGCCGGGGATGCGAGGGCCCTCATAACGCTGCTTGCAGCTTTAATTATTATTATTATTCACCCCAAACAAGGGCCTTTTTGAGGGCCTAAACATGCTCAAAAACTCATGAAATTTTGCACACATGCCAGGTCTGGTGAAAAATTTTGTATTTTAATGGTTTTACATATGAGCACTGGGAAATGGCTCTACAGCGCCACCTATGCCTTGTTAAATGCAGCCCTACGACCACATCGTTTGAGCTACATGTATGAAATTTGGCACACATGTGTATCATGCCAAGACGAACAAAAAAGTCAGTGGGCCCATTGACGCAAACCCAACAGGAAGTCCGCCATTTGGAAGAGAAGGTGACATTTTGGCTCTAATTTTGCCATTTCCATGCCTCGAACTTTTGCGAACTCCTCCTTGGGGTTTCATTTCATAAGCTTCAAATTTGGACAGTGTCAACTACACCCTTGTGCCATGTTAAATTGCGGAGCTTTTGAGTTTTCACAATACTATGAGGCCGTGGCGCCATGGCGAATTTCGATGACTCGCCATGAAAATCTTATTGCCTCTCATTTTGTCATACATTTTCTGACCTTGACCAAAGTGAACACATATGATAAGGCTCCACCCCTGAACATATTTCAACTGCCATATTTGACACCAGGGACAGCGCCACCTAGTGGGAACAGGAAATGTCATGTTTTACACTTTGGGGTACAGTATTGTGATGGGTGACATCTGCAGCCTCAAATTTCTCCAGGAAAGCCTTAAGGAGTTGGTCTTGGGTTACAGTGAAAACTGTGACTTTTCACGAAAGGGTGTGACCCCAGCAGCATGGCGAACTTTGATGTCACGCCATGAAGAAACAAATTAGTATAACTCAATGAAATCCAGTCTGATCAGTACCAGACTTTACAGGCATGATGTCAGACCCGCCCTGAACAGATTGATGTGCCCATTGTCGGAAATACGGACAGCGCCACCTAGTGGCAACAGGAAATGTCATGGCTTTAACTTTGTTGTACTGATTTTCACAGGTTGATCGTGGCCACCTCAAAAGCGGTGAATATCACCATCAGTCCCTCGTGATGCTTCAGTGCAAAAATTGTGACTTTAAACTGAACGGCGCACCCTGGTGGCAACGCGGTTCATCATGAAAGATGAAGTGGCTTTTGAGGGGCTTGGAAAGTTTATAGAGGCTTGAAATTTGGCACACACCTCCAAATGGATGAAGGCATTGTTGTTATGTAACCATTTTCCTTGAATAGCGCAAAATGGCTCCACAGCGCCCCCTACAAAATTTCAAAACATCAGCCCCTGCTCTGTGTTTCATCTATGAGTCTGACACTTGGTAAGCTTGTGTAAGATATCAAGATGTACAAAAAAGTCTCTTGGAGCAATATCCCAAATCTAACAGGAAGTCAGCCATTTTAAAATTAATGTGTAATTTTGATGACATTTTCCCCCCTTTTCAGGCCTCATACTTTGACGAACTCCTCCAAGGGATTTCATCATATTGAAGCATTCTTCAGTGTGTAGAATCTAAAGACCTTTGTGATGTTAAATTGCGAAGCTTTTTCCGTTCAGGGAAACGGGGTGGTCATGGCGGCACGTAGAGTTTGAATCACTCGCCAAAAAGCAGTAATCTGCTGTCACTAAAAAACACAATGTCCAATCTCTCCCAAAGGTCGCAGGTGTGATGAGACTCGAGCTTGGAAATGTTTGTTATGCTATTTGTCAATAATGGTTAGAGCGCCACCTAGTGGCATGACTATAATCCTGGTTGATTAAGATGAAATGTTAGCTGGTGATTAAAAGCATGAAATCCATCAATGTGACATCACATCGGACGTGCCGGTTTGAGGTGTTGGCAGTGGCTCGACGTGCCGGGGGTGCGAGGGCCCTCATAACGCTGCTTGCAGCTTTAATTAGGGCCCGAGCACTGATAGTGCGAAGGCCCTATTGTAATTGCTCCGTTTATTATTATTATTATTATTATTATTCCGGCAAATGAATCGGCCTTTTGAGGGCCTAAACATGCTCGAAAACTCATGAAATTTTGCACACGCGTCAGGTCTGGTGAAAATTTACGTATTTTAATGTTCTCAGACATGGCCAGGGAAAATTAGCTCAGTAGCGCCACCTAGAAAAATGAAAAACGCGAGCCCCCGGTATGGGTATGACCTACATATTTGAAAGTCGGTACACCTATATAACGTTCAGAGTCGAACAAAAAAGTCTATTATGGCAATGTCCTAAACCCAACAGGAAGTCCGCCATTTTGGATTGAAGGTGACATTTTGGGTCTGATTTTACCGTTTCCATGCCTTGTACTTTAACGAACTCCTCCTTGGGATTTGGTCATATAAACTTCAAATTTGGACAGTGTCAACTACACCCTTGTGCCATGTTAAATTGCGGAGCTTTTGAGTTTTCACAATAGTATGAGGCCGTGGCGCCATGGCGAATTATGATGACTCGCCATGAAAATCTTATTGCCTCTCATTCTGTCATACATGTTCCGATCTGGACCAAAGAGCACACATATGATAAGGCTCCACCCCTGAACATATTTCAACTGCCATATTTGACATCAAGGACAGCGCCACCTAGTGGGAACAGGAAATGTCATGTTTTACACTTTGGGGTACAGTATAGTGATGGGTGACATCTGCAGCCTCAAATTTCTCCAGGAAAGCCTTAAGGAGTTGGTCTTGGGTTACAGTGAAAACTGTGACTTTTCGCAAAAGGGTGTGACCCCAGCGGCGTGGCGAACTTTGATGTCACGCCATGAAGAAACAAATTAGTATAACTCAATGAAATCCAGTCTGATCAGTACCAGACTTTACAGGCATGATGTCAGACCCGCCCTGAACAGATTGATGTGCCCATTGTCGGAAATACGGACAGCGCCACCTAGTGGCAACAGGAAATGTCATGGCTTTAATTTTGTTGTACTGATTTTCACAGGTTCATCGTGGCCACCTCAAAAGCGGTGAATATCACCATCAGTCCCTTGTGATGCTTCAGTGCAAAAATTGTGACTTTAAACTGAACGGCGCACCCTGGTGGCAACGCTGTTCAACATGAAAGATGAAGTGGCTTTTGAGGGTCTTGGCAAGTTTATAGAGGCTTGAAATTTGGCACACACCTCCAAATGGATGAACGCTTTGTTGTCATGTGATCATTTTCATTGAATAGCGCGAAATGGCTCCACAGCGCCCCCTACAAAATTTCAAAACCACAGCCCCAGCTCTGTGTTTTATGTATGAATCTGAAACCTGGTAAGCTTATAGGAGATATCAAGATGTACAAAAAAGTCTCTTGGAGCAATATCCCAAATCTAACAGGAAGTCAGCCATTTTAAAATTAATGTGCAATTTTGGCAACATTTTCCCCTCTTTTCAGGGACCGTTCTTTGACGTACTCCTCCAAGGGATTTCATCATATTGAACCAATCTCCAGTGTGTGGAATCTAAAGACCTTTGTGATGTTAAATTGCGAAGCTTTTTACATTCAGGGAAACGGGGTGGTCATGGTGGCACGTAGAGTTTCAATCACTCGCCAAAAAGCAGTAATCTGCTGTCACTCAAAAACACAATGTCCAATCTCTCCCAAAGGTCATAGGCGTAATGAGACTTGACCTCGGAAATGTTTGTTATGCCATTTGTCAGTAATTGTTAGAGCACCACCTAGTGGGACGACTAACTAATCATGAATGAATGAGATGAAATGTTAGCTGGTGGTTAAATGCATGAATTCCATCAATGTGACATCAGATCGGACGTGCTGGTTTTAGGTGTTGGGCATGGCTCGACGCGCCGGGGGTGCGAGGGCCCTCATAACGCTGCTTGCAGCTTTAATTATTATTATTATTATTATTATTCCGGCAAATGAATTGGCCGTTTGAGGGCCTAAACATGCTCGAAAACTCATGAAATTTTGCACACGCGTCAGGTCTGGTGAAAATTTACGTATTTTAATGTTCCCAGACATGGCCAGGGAAAATTAGCTCAGTAGCGCCACCTAGAAAAATGAAAAACGCGAGCCCCCGGTATGGGTATGACCTACACGTTTGAAAGTCGGTACACCTATATAACGTTCAGAGTCGAACAAAAAAGTCTATTATGGCAATGTCCTAAACCCAACAGGAAGTCCGCCATTTTGGATTGAAGGTGACATTTTGGGTCTGATTTTACCATTTCCATGCCTTGTACTTTAACGAACTCCTCCTTGGGATTTGGTCCTATAAACTTCAAATTTGGACAGTGTCAACTACACCCTTGTGCCATGTTAAATTGCGGAGCTTTTGAGTTTTCACAATACTATGAGGCCGTGGCGCCATGGCGAATTTCGATGACTCGCCATGAAAATCTTATTGCCTCTCATTCTGTCATACATGTTCCGATCTGGACCAAAGAGCACACATATGATAAGGCTCCACCCCTGAACATATTTCAACTGCCATATTTGACATCAAGGACAGCGCCACCTAGTGGGAACAGGAAATGTCATGTTTTACACTTTGGGGTACAGTATAGTGATGGGTGACATCTGCAGCCTCAAATTTCTCCAGGAAAGCCTTAAGGAGTTGGTCTTGGGTTACAGTGAAAACTGTGACTTTTCGTGAAAGGGTGTGACCCCAGCAGCATGGTGAACTTTGATGTCACGCCATGAAGAAACAAATTAGTATAACTCAATGAAATCCAGTCTGATCAGTACCAGACTTTACAGGCATGATGTCAGACCCGCCCTGAACAGATTGATGTGCCCATTGTCGGAAATACGGACAGCGCCACCTAGTGGCAACAGGAAATGTCATGGCTTTAATTTTGTTGTACTGATTTTCACAGGTTCATCGTGGCCACCTCAAAAGCGGTGAATATCACCATCAGTCCCTCGTGATGCTTCAGTGCAAAAATTGTGAGTTTAAACTGAACGGCGCACCCTGGTGGCAACGCTGTTCAACATGAAAGATGAAGTGGCTTTTGAGGGTCTTGGCAAGTTTATAGAGGCTTGAAATTTGGCACACACCTCCAAATGGATGCACGCTTTGTTGGCATGTGATCATTTTCATTGAATAGCGCGAAGTGGCTCCACAGCGCCCCCTACAAAATTTCAAAACCACAGCCCCTGCTCTGTGTTCTATGTATGATTCTGAAACCTGGTAAGCTTATAGGAGATATCAAGACGTACAAAAAAGTCTCTTGGTGCAATATCCCAAATCCAACAGGAAGTCAGCCATTTTAAAATTAATGTGCAATTTTGGCAACATTTTCCCCTTTCCAAGCACCGTTCTTTGACGAACTCCTCCAAGGGATTTCATCATATTGAACCAATCTCCAGTGTGTGGAATCTAAAGACCTTTGTGATGTTAAATTGCGAAGCTTTTTACGTTCAGTGAAACGGGGTTGTTATGGTGGCACTTAGAGTTTGAATCACTCGCCAAAAAGCAGTAATCTGCTGTCACTCAAAAACACAATGTCCAATCTCTCCCAAACGTCTCAGGTGTGATGAGACTCGAGCTCGGAAGTGATTGTTATGCCATTTGTACATAATGGTTAGAGCGCCACCTAATGGAACGACTAACTAATCATGAATGAATGACTTGAAATGTTAGCTGGTGGTTAAATGCATGAATTCCATCAATGTGACATCAGATCGGAGGTGCTGGTTTTAGGTGTTGGGCTTGGCTCGACGCGCTTGGGGTGCGAGGGCCCTCATAACGCTGCTTGCAGCTTTAATTATTATTATTATTCACCCCAAACAAGGGCCTTTTTGAGGGCCTAAACATGCTCAAAAACTCATGAAATTTTGCACACATGCCAGGTTTGGTGAAAAATTTTGTATTTTAATGGTTTTACATATGAGCACTGGGAAATGACTCTACAGCGCCACCTATGCCTTGTTAAATGCAGCCCTACGACCACATCGTTTGAGCTACATGTATGAAATTTGGCACACATATGTATCATGCCAAGACGAACAAAAAAGTCTGTGGGCCCATTGACGCAAACCCAACAGGAAGTCCGCCATTTGGAAGAGAAGGTGACATTTTGGCTCTAATTTTGCCATTTCCATGCCTCGAACTTTAACGAACTCCTCCTTGGGATTTGGTCCTATAAGCTTCAAATTTGGACAGTGTCAACTACACCCTTGTGCCATGTTAAATTGCGGAGCTTTTGAGTTTTCACAATAGTATGAGGCCGTGGCGCCATGGCGAATTTTGATGACTCGCCATGAAAATCTTATTGCCTCTCATTCTGTCATACATGTTCCGATCTGGACCAAAGAGCACACATATGATAAGGCTCCACCCCTGAACATATTTCAACTGCCATATTTGACATCAAGGACAGCGCCACCTAGTGGGAACAGGAAATGTCATGTTTTACACTTTGGGGTACAGTATTGCGATGGGTGACATCTGCAGCCTCAAATTTCTCCAGGAAAGCCTTAAGGAGTTGGTCTTGGGTTACAGTGAAAACTGTGACTTTTCACGAAAGGGTGTGACCCCAGCAGCATGGCGAACTTTGATATCACGCCATGAAGAAACAAATTAGTATAACTCAATGAAATCCAGTCTGATCAGTACCAGACTTTACAGGCATGATGTCAGACCCGCCCTGAACAGATTGATATGCCCATTGTCGGAAATACGGACAGCGCCACCTAGTGGCAACAGGAAATGTCATGGCTTTAACTTTGTTGTACTGATTTTCACAGGTTGATCGTGGCCACCTCAAAAGCGGTGAATATCACCATCAGTCCCTCGTGATGCTTCAGTGCAAAAATTGTGACTTTAAACTGAACGGCGCACCCTGGTGGCAACGCGGTTCATCATGAAAGATGAAGTGGCTTTTGAGGGGCTTGGAAAGTTTATAGAGGCTTGAAATTTGGCACACACCTCCAAATGGATGAAGGCATTGTTGTTATGTAACCATTTTCCTTGAATAGCGCAAAATGGCTCCACAGCGCCCCCTACAATATTTCAAAACATCAGCCCCTGCTCTGTGTTTCATCTATGAGTCTGACACTTGGTAAGCTTGTGTAAGATATAAAGGTGTACAAAAAAGTCTCTTGGAGCAATATCCCAAATCCAACAGGAAGTCAGCCATTTTAAAATTAATGTGTAATTTTGATGACATTTTCCCCCCTTTTCAGGCCTCATACTTTGACGAACTCCTCCAAGGGATTTCATCATATTGAAGCATTCTTCAGTGTGTAGAATCTAAAGACCTTTGTGATGTTAAATTGCGAAGCTTTTTCCGTTCAGGGAAACGGGGTGGTCATGGCGGCACGTAGAGTTTCAATCACTCGCAAAAAGCAGTAATCTGCTGTCACTAAAAAACACAATGTCCAATCTCTCCCAAAGGTCGCAGGTGTGATGAGACTCGAGCTTGGAAATGTTTGTTATGCTATTTGTCAATAATGGTTAGAGCGCCACCTAGTGGCATGACTATAATCCTGGTTGAATAAGATGAAATGTTAGCTGGTGATTAAAAGCATGAAATCCATCAATGTGACATCACATCGGACGTGCCGGTTTGAGGTGTTGGCAGTGGCTCGACGTGCCGGGGGTGCGAGGGCCCTCATAACGCTGCTTGCAGCTTTAATTATTATTAGGGCCCGAGCACTGAGAGTGCGAAGGCCCTATTGTATCTGCTCCGTTTCTTATTATTATTATTATTATTATTATTATTATTAGGGCCCGAGCACCGAGAGTGCGAAGGCCCTATTGTATCTGCTCCGTTTCTTATTATTATTATTATTATTATTATTATTATTATTATTATTATTATTATTATTATTATTATTATTATTCACCCCAAACAAGGGCCTTTTTGAGGGCCTAAACATGCTCAAAAACTCATGAAATTTTGCACACATGCCAGGTCTGGTGAAAAATTTTGTATTTTAATGGTTTTACATATGAGCACTGGGAAATGGCTCTAGAGCGCCACCTATGCCTTGTTAAATGCAGCCCTACGACCACATGGTTTGAGCTACATGTATGAAATTTGGCACACATGTGTATCATGCCAAGACGAACAAAAAAGTCTGTGGGCCCATTGACGCAAACCCAACAGGAAGTCCGCCATTTGGAAGAGAAGGTGACATTTTGGCTCTAATTTTGCCATTTCCATGCCTCGAACTTTTGCGAACTCCTCCTTGGGGTTTCATTTCATAACCTTCAAATTTGGACAGTGTCAACTACACCCTTGTGCCATGTTAAATTGCGGAGCTTTTGAGTTTTCACAATACTATGAGGCCGTGGCGCCATGGCGAATTCCGATGACTCGCCATGAAAATCTTATTGCCTCTCATTTTGTCATACATTTTCTGATCTTGACCAAAGTGAACACATATGATAAGGCTCCACCCCTAAACATATTTCAACTGGCATATTTGACATGAAGGACAGCGCCACCTAGTGGGAACAGGAAATGTCATGTTTTACACTTTGGGGTACAGTATAGTGATGGGTGACATCTGCAGCCTCAAATTTCTCCAGAAAAGCCTTAAGGAGTTGGTCTTGGGTTACAGTGAAAACTGTGACTTTTCGCAAAAGGGTGTGACCCCAGCAGCATGGCGAACTTTGATGTCACGCCATGAAGAAACAAATTAGTATAACTCCATGAAATCCAGTCTGATCAGTACCAGACTTTACAGGCATGAAGTCAGACCCGCCCTGAACAGATTGATGTGCCCATTGTCGGGAATACGGACAGCGCCACCTAGTGGGAACAGGAAATGTCATGGCTTTCATTTTGTTGTACTGATTTTCACAGGTTCATCGTGGCCACCTCAAAAGCGGTGAATATCACCATCAGTCCCTTGTGATGCTTCAGTGCAAAAATTGTGACTTTAAACTGAACGCCGCACCCTGGTGGCAACGCAGTTCACCATGAAAGATGAAGTGGCTTTTGAGGGGCTTGGAAAGTTTAAAAAGTCTTGAAATTTGGCGCACACCTCCAATGTGGTTAAGGCTTTGTTGTTATGTGATCATTTTCATTGAATATCCCAAAATGGCTCCACAGCGCCCCCTACAAAATTTCAAAATCACAGCCCCTGCTCTGTGTTTTATGTATGACTCTGAAACCTGGTAAGCTTATAGGAGATATCAAGATGTACAAAAAAGTCTCTTGGAGCAATATCCCAAATCCAACAGGAAGTCAGCCATTTTAAAATTAATGTGCAATTTTGGCAACATTTTCCCCTCTTTTCAGGCATCGTTCTTTGACGAACTCCTCCAAGGGATTTCATCATATTGCACTATTCTTCAGTGTGTGGAATCCAAAGACCTTTGTGTTGTTAAATTGCGAAGCTTTTTACGTTCAGGGAAACGGGGTGGTTATGGCGGCACGTAGACTCTCAATCACTCGCCAAAACGCAGTAATCTGCTGTTACTCAAAAACACAATGTCCAATCTCACCCAAAGGTCGCAGGCATAATGAGACTCGAGTTCGGAAATGTTTGTTATGCCATTTGTACATAATGGTTAGAGTGCCACCTAGTGGAACGACTAGCTAATCATGAATGAATGAGTTGAAATGTTAGCTGGTGGTTAAATGCATGAATTCCATCAATGTGACATCGATCGGACGTGCTGGTTTTAGGTGTTGGGCGTGGCTCGACGCGCCGGGGGTGCGAGGGCCCTCATAACGCTGCTTGCAGCTTTAATTATTATTATTATTATTCACCCCAAACAAGGGCCTTTTTGAGGGCCTAAACATGCTCAAAAACTCATGAAATTTTGCACACATGCCAGGTCTGGTGAAAAATTTTGTATTTTAATGGTTTTACATATGAGCACTGGGAAATGGCTCTACAGCGCCACCTATGCCTTGTTAAATGCAGCCCTACGACCACATCGTTTGAGCTACATGTATGAAATTTGGCACACATGTGTATCATGCCAAGACGAACAAAAAAGTCTGTGGGCCCATTGACGCAAACCCAACAGGAAGTCCGCCATTTGGAAGAGAAGGTGACATTTTGGCTCTAATTTTGCCATTTCCATGCCTCGAACTTTAACGAACTCCTCCTTGGGATTTGGTCCTATAAGCTTCAAATTTGGACAGTGTCAACTACACCCTTGTGCCATGTTAAATTGCGGAGCTTTTGAGTTTTCACAATAGTATGAGGCCGTGGCGCCATGGCGAATTTTGATGACTCGCCATGAAAATCTTATTGCCTCTCATTCTGTCATACATGTTCCGATCTGGACCAAAGAGCACACATATGATAAGGCTCCACCCCTGAACATATTTCAACTGCCATATTTGACATCAAGGACAGCGCCACCTAGTGGGAACAGGAAATGTCATGTTTTACACTTTGGGGTACAGTATTGTGATGGGTGACATCTGCAGCCTCAAATTTCTCCAGGAAAGCCTTAAGGAGTTGGTCTTGGGTTACAGTGAAAACTGTGACTTTTCACGAAAGGGTGTGACCCCAGCAGCATGGCGAACTTTGATGTCACGCCATGAAGAAACAAATTAGTATAACTCAATGAAATCCAGTCTGATCAGTACCAGACTTTACAGGCATGATGTCAGACCCGCCCTGAACAGATTGATATGCCCATTGTCGGAAATACGGACAGCGCCACCTAGTGGCAACAGGAAATGTCATGGCTTTAACTTTGTTGTACTGATTTTCACAGGTTGATCGTGGCCACCTCAAAAGCGGTGAATATCACCATCAGTCCCTCGTGATGCTTCAGTGCAAAAATTGTGACTTTAAACTGAACGGCGCATCCTAGTGGCAACGCGGTTCATCATGAAAGATGAAGTGGCTTTTGAGGGGCTTGGAAAGTTTATAGAGGCTTGAAATTTGGCACACACCTCCAAATGGATGAAGGCATTGTTGTTATGTAACCATTTTCCTTGAATAGCGCAAAATGGCTCCACAGCGCCCCCTACAATATTTCAAAACATCAGCCCCTGCTCTGTGTTTCATCTATGAGTCTGACACTTGGTAAGCTTGTGTAAGATATCAAGGTGTACAAAAAAGTCTCTTGGAGCAATATCCCAAATCCAACAGGAAGTCAGCCATTTTAAAATTAATGTGTAATTTTGACGACATTTTCCCCCCTTTTCAGGTCTCATACTTTGACGAACTCCTCCAAGGGATTTCATCATATTGAAGCATTCTTCAGTGTGTAGAATCTAAAGATCTTTGTGATGTTAAATTGCGAAGCTTTTTCCGTTCAGGGAAACGGGGTGGTCATGGCGGCACGTAGAGTTTCAATCACTCGCAAAAAGCAGTAATCTGCTGTCACTAAAAAACAGAATGTCCAATCTCTCCCAAAGGTCGCAGGTGTGATGAGACTCGAGCTTGGAAATGTTTGTTATGCTATTTGTCAATAATGGTTAGAGCGCCACCTAGTGGCATGACTATAATCCTGGTTGAATAAGATGAAATGTTAGCTGGTGATTAAAAGCATGAAATCCATCAATGTGACATCACATCGGACGTGCCGGTTTGAGGTGTTGGGCGTGGCTCGACGTGCCGGGGGTGCGAGGGCCCTCATAACGCTGCTTGCAGCTTTAATTAGGGCCCGAGCACTGACAGTGCGAAGGCCCTATTGTAATTGCTCTGTTTATTATTATTATTATTATTATTATTATTATTCCGGCAAATGAATCGGCCTTTTGAGGGCCTAAACATGCTCGAAAACTCATGAAATTTTGCGCACGCGTCAGGTCTGGTGAAAATTTACGTATTTTAATGTTCTCAGACATGGCCAGGGAAAATTAGCTCAGTAGCGCCACCTAGAAAAATGAAAAACGCGAGCCCCCGGTATGGGTATGGCCTACACATTTGAAAGTCGGTACACCTATATAACGTTCAGAGTCGAACAAAAAAGTCTATTATGGCAATGTCCTAAACCCAACAGGAAGTCCGCCATTTTGGATTGAAGGTGACATTTTGGCTATGATTTTACTGTTTCCATGCCTTGTACTTTAACGAACTCCTCCTTGGGATTTGGTCCTATAAACTTCAAATTTGGACAGTTTCAACTACACCCTTGTGCCATGTTAAATTGCGGAGCTTTTGAGTTTTCACAATACTATGAGGCCGTGGCGCCATGGCGAATTTCGATGACTCGCCATGAAAATCTTATTGCCTCTCATTCTGTCATACATGTTCCGATCTGGACCAAAGAGCACACATATGATAAGGCTCCACCCCTGAACATATTTCAACTGCCATATTTGACATCAAGGACAGCGCCACCTAGTGGGAACAGGAAATGTCATGTTTTACACTTTGGGGTACAGTATAGTGAAGGGTGACATCTGCAGCCTCAAATTTCTCCAGGAAAGCCTTAAGGAGTTGGTCTTGGGTTACAGTGAAAACTGTGACTTTTCGCAAAAGGGTGTGACCCCAGCAGCATGGCGAACTTTGATGTCACGCCATGAAGAAACAAATTAGTATAACTCAATGAAATCCAGTCTGATCAGTACCAGACTTTACAGGCATGATGTCAGACCCGCCCTGAACAGATTGATGTGCCCATTGTCGGAAATACGGACAGCGCCACCTAGTGGCAACAGGAAATGTCATGGCTTTAATTTTGTTGTACTGATTTTCACAGGTTCATCGTGGCCACCTCAAAAGCGGTGAATATCAACATCAGTCCCTCGTGATGCTTCAGTGCAAAAATTGTGACTTTAAACTGAACGGCGCACCCTGGTGGCAACGCGGTCCACCATGAAAGATGAAGTGGCTTTTGAGGGGCTTGGAAAGTTTATAGAGGCTTGAAATTTGGCACACACCTCCAATGTGATGAAGACTTTGTTGTCATGTCATCATTTTCATTGAATAGCGCAAAATGGCTCCACAGCGCCCCCTACAATATTTCAAAATATCAGCCCCTGCTCTGTGGTTTATGTATGAATCTGAAACCTGGTAGGCTTATAGGAGATATCAAGATGTACAAAAAAGTCTCTTGGAGCAATATCCCAAATCCAACAGGAAGTCAGCCATTTTAAAATTAATGTGCAATTTTGGCGACATTTTCCCCTCTTTTCAGGCTTAATACTTTGACGAACTCCTCCAAGGGATTTCATC
Organism: Maylandia zebra; assembly: GCF_041146795.1. NCBI lineage: Eukaryota > Metazoa > Chordata > Actinopteri > Cichliformes > Cichlidae > Maylandia > Maylandia zebra. The sequence goes on from NC_135167.1 coordinate 2,225,721, forward strand.
ATATTGAACCATTCTCCAGTGTGTGGAATCTAAAGACCTTTGTGATGTTAAATTGCGAAGCTTTTTACGTCCAGGGAAACGGGGTGGTTATGGCGGCACTTAGAGTTTGAATCACTCGCCAAAAAGCAGTAATCTGCTGTCACTCAAAAACACAATGTCCAATCTCTCCCAAACGTCTCAGGTGTGATTAGACTCGAGCTCGGAAGTGTTTGTTATGCCATTTGTACATAATGGTTAGAGCGCCACCTAGTGGAACGACTAACTAATCATGAATGAATGAGTTGAAATGTTAGCTGGTGGTTAAATGCATGAATTCCATCAATGTGACATCAGATCGGAGGTGCTGGTTTTAGGTGTTGGGCGTGGCTCGACGCGCCGGGGGTGCGAGGGCCCTCATAACGCTGCTTGCAGCTTTAATTATTATTATTATTATTCCGGCAAATGAATCGGCCTTTTGAGGGCCTAAACATGCTCGAAAACTCATGAAATTTTGCACACGCGTCAGGTCTGGTGAAAATTTACGTATTTTAATGTTCTCAGACATGGCCAGGGAAAATTAGCTCAGTAGCGCCACCTAGAAAAATGAAAAAGGCGAGCCCCCGGTATGAGTATGGCCTACATGTTGGAAAGTCGGTACACTTATATAACGTTCAGAGTCGAACAAAAAAGTCTATTATGGCAATGTCCTAAACCCAACAGGAAGTCCGCCATTTTGGATTGAAGGTGACATTTTGGCTCTAATTTTGCCATTTCCATGCCTCGTACTTTAACGAACTCCTCCTTGGGATTTGGTCCTATAAACTTCAAATTTGGACAGTGTCAACTACACCCTTGTGCCATGTTAAATTGCGGAGCTTTTGAGTTTTCACAATACTATGAGGCCGTGGCGCCATGGCGAATTTCGATGACTCGCCATGAAAATCTTATTACCTCTCATTCTGTCATACATGTTCCGATCTGGACCAAACAGCACACATATGATAAGGCTCCACCCCTGAACATATTTCAACTGCCATATTTGACACCAGGGACAGCGCCACCTAGTGGGAACAGGAAATGTCATGTTTTACACTTTGGGGTACAGTATAGTGATGGGTGACATCTGCAGCCTCAAATTTCTCCAGGAAAGCCTTAAGGAGTTGGTCTTGGGTTACAGTGAAAACTGTGAGTTTTCGCGAAAGGGTGTGACCCCAGCAGCATGGCGAACTTTGATGTCACGCCATGAAGAAACAAATTAGTATAACTCAATGAAATCCAGTCTGATCAGTACCAGACTTTACAGGCATGATGTCAGACCCGCCCTGAACAGATTGATGTGCCCATTGTCGGAAATACGGACAGCGCCACCTAGTGGCAACAGGAAATGTCATGGCTTTAACTTTGTTGTACTGATTTTCACAGGTTCATCGTGGCCACCTCAAAAGCGGTGAATATCACCATCAGTCCCTCGTGATGCTTCAGTGCAAAAATTGTGACTTTAAACTGAACGGCGCACCCTGGTGGCAACGCGGTTCATCATGAAAGATGAAGTGGCTTTTGAGGGGCTTGGAAAGTTTATAGAGGCTTGAAATTTGGCACACACCTCCAAATGGATGAAGGCATTGTTGTTATGTAACCATTTTCCTTGAATAGCGCAAAATGGCTCCACAGCGCCCCCTACAATATTTCAAAACATCAGCCCCTGCTCTGTGTTTCATCTATGAGTCTGACACTTGGTAAGCTTGTGTAAGATATCAAGATGTACAAAAAAGTCTCTTGGAGCAATATCCCAAATCCAACAGGAAGTCAGCCATTTTAAAATTAATGTGTAATTTTGATGACATTTTCCCCCCTTTTCAGGCCTCATACTTTGACGAACTCCTCCAAGGGATTTCATCATATTGAAGCATTCTTCAGTGTGTAGAATCTAAAGACCTTTGTGATGTTAAATTGCGAAGCTTTTTCCGTTCAGGGAAACGGGGTGGTCATGGCGGCACGTAGAGTTTCAATCACTCGCAAAAAGCAGTAATCTGCTGTCACTAAAAAACACAATGTCCAATCTCTCCCAAAGGTCGCAGGTGTGATGAGACTCGAGCTTGGAAATGTTTGTTATGCTATTTGTCAATAATGGTTAGAGCGCCACCTAGTGGCATGACTATAATCCTGGTTGAATAAGATGAAATGTTAGCTGGTGATTAAAAGCATGAAATCCATCAATGTGACATCACATCGGACGTGCTGGTTTGAGGTGTTGGCAGTGGCTCGACGTGCCGGGGGTGCGAGGGCCCTCATAACGCTGCTTGCAGCTTTAATTAGAGTTTGAAATCCTTCTCAGGATAATCCAGTAAGTCCAAATATGCTGTTGAAACAGGGAACACGGCCCCTTTAAGGTCGGGGTAAAGATCACAGAGATGCTTTAAAGATACTCTGCGGTTAGGTTTACGGAAAACTCGTGGTCAGTGATGAAAACTTCGTTTAGAGAAGCTGATGTTTGCTAAAAAGGGAAAAACCCGTGATCAAGATTTTAACGGAGGGACGTGGCCGAGCGTGGAAAAAGTGAGCGGGACGTAAAAGTGCTTTGGCAGGTTAGCATGGGAAAAGAAAGGAGAGGATAGCGACCACGATTAAATGACACAAAACACTTCCTGCTGTGGGCTCTGATTTCACATTTAGGAGACTTTAGGAACTCAAACTGACTGAAAGAGTATCTGCAGGAAGCCGCTTATCAAAGTGTAACGGACGCTCGTCGAGAGGTTTTATTTTCTGAGCTTGGAGACACGATTGTTCGTTCAAAGTGAAAACATGACTTCTTTACTCCAAAAACATAAACGGGCAGAATGTGGAAGTGGAGCTTTTTCACGGGCTGGTCAGCTACTGAGAGGCAGGGAGGAAGAGACAAAGAGCTGGGCTGTGGCTGGCTGTGGAGGGGGAGGTGGGATGATGAAGGAGGAGGATGAGGAGGAGAAGGAGGGGGAGCGCTGTGTTGTGCTGCATTGTGCGCTGGCGGCTCCAGCTGCCCTGCCGCTGTGCTGCTTGGCTCACCCAGCGTCTGGCAGGCGGCCAATCACAGCGCAGGAAAGCAGTGCCACTTCAGTTCAGTGTGTCAGAACGAACAGGGGAGGGAGGAGATACAGAGATGTAAGGAAGACGAGGGGAGGGAGGCGTGGGGGGAAGCAGATCGGGGAGAGAGGGACGAGAGGAGGAGAAGATGGAAATGGGAGGAGGCAGGAGGAGAAAAGGAGGGAGAGGCAGACGGCGCTGCATCCGCACCTCCGGATGGAGCAGCAGCAGCCTGCACCATTTCCTCAGAGCTGCGCGTGGAGGCAAAGCATTCCTGCAGCTGCATCAGCGTGCAGGGAAAAAACCAAAGAGAATACCTGCATGCTGATGAGTCACAGTCACCTCTCCACCTGGCAGCAGCAAGAGGGAAAGCCAATCTCGCATTTCCTCTTGTCACTTCCTTTGTCACCTGTCATTTCCCCGAGTGACGCTCACAAATGACGCCGACTTAAAACTACTTCGTCCCGGCGACGTCCCAGCCCTCGCCTCGCAGGCCTCGGCGCCTTCACGGGGTTCCTGCGTGTTTTGGTTTGTGTCGGGATTAAAGGTGATGACTAACACCACACGACGAGAGCAGAGACGCCGTGTGCACAGGAAGAGACAGGAAGGAGACTTTCTACTGTAAAAATGTGTCTGTCCCACTTTCCTTTGTCTAACCTTGACTGTGGATCAGGTTACAGACTGTGGCACACACACAGACACACACAGCCTCTGCAACCTGCCACAGACGCACAACTCACCTCTTAGAGCATCACAAAAGGAGAAAACATGTCTGCAGTGCTAATTGAGAAGCACGTCGTTTGTGTGCGTGCGTGCACGAGCGCTACGTGCCGGCCCCTCTCTACACCACATGAACGCGCTGCACCCTTCCACCTCCATCTGTGTCTGCTTTCTGCTGTTCCTCCTCTCTGTCTGTTACACAGCACGCCGTTTGCCACCCACCTTTGGTTTAATGAAGGTTTCTGCTTTTCTATTTTCCCCCCACATCGCTTCAGGTGATGCAGTTTGTTTGTAACACGGCAGAAGCTTCCTGCTTGTATGTTAATGTCCGACGGCGAGACTATAAATGACACGAAACACCACAGAATCTATTCTTTATAATCTATTGCAATTAGTGTTAGAGGTGAAGATCAAAACACAGATTTAGTCCCGTCATGGCAGGACTGACATTTATTGGATTTTGACTTCTAACGATCATGAAAACAAAAAAACGCAGCAAACCTTTCTCCTGTGTGCCGTTGCTCTCGTCCTTCCTTAAAGCTTGATCACAGTTCAGCTCCAGCCATCGTGGTCAAAGTCAAATTTATTTATCAAACACGTTTAAAACAGCAACTGTTGACCAAAGAGCTAAAGAGCTGTACGCCAAAAAGAGTCAAAACACAGGAAGACGTGACAACATTTAAGAACAGAAGCAGAAAATGTTGAGTAAGAAATAAGACAAATAAAAGCAGCAAAAACTGATTCTGGTTTAAAAGCCAAAGAATAAAAGACGGATTTTCCTGATGTGAAGCCGCGGACACAGCAAAGGCTCGATCTCTGTGCTTTAATCTGGACCTCGGGACAGTCAGCAGCATCTGATCCGCAGACCTCAGTGATCTTGCAGGAGTGTCCCCGTTCAAAAAGGTATGAGGATGCTAACCTGTGCTTAAAAGCCAATAATAAAATCTTAAAATCAATTCATAAACAAACTGGCAGCCAGTGTAAGGATGCTAGTATGGAGGTAACCGTGCTGCAGTCGGCTAACCGATGACACTCTGACTCCTGAACAGTGTTGGTCAAGTTACTTGAAAAAAGTAATCAGTAACTAATTACTGATTACTTCCCCAAAAAGGTAATCCCGTTACTTTACTGATTACTTATTTTCAAAAGTAATTAATTACTTAGTTACTTAGTTACTTTTTAAAAACACGATTTACACCCTGAAGAGGTGATAAAGTGATAGATCTTTCAGCCCAATTCTACTTTTTCTACATAATCCATCATACAAAATGTAATCAAATGGAAACGTCTCTTTTTAAAACTTGTTTTATTAGTTTTAATCTTTTAAATGGTAAATGGCCTGTATTTATATAGCGCTTTTCTAGTCCCTATGGACCCCAAAGCGCTTTACATATCCAGTCATCCACCCATTCACGCACACATTCACACACTGGTGATGGCAGCTACATTGTAGCCACAGCCACCCTGGGGAGCACTGACAGAGGCGAGGCTGCCGGACACTGGCGCCACCGGGCCCTCTGACCACCACCAGTAGGCAACGGGTGAAGTGTCTTGCCCAAGGACACAACGACCGAGACTGTCCAAGCCGGGGCTCGAACCGGCAACCTTCCGATTACAAGGCGAACGCCCAACTCTTGAGCCACGATCGCCTTAACTTTATGCATGAAGCGAAAACTTAATTATCTGCAACATTCTCTGACTGGAAGAAATTAGTTTAACATTTAAACCTATTTTCTGCACATTCCAGCACATAAAATAAAATATTTTTGTGTTTACACTCACTCTTTCAAATAGATGCAAGTAAAACACAGCAGAAAATAAATAAAGTCACAGACTCAGCGGTCCTGTTGGATCTATTTTCACCTGTAAAGCAGGAGTGGGGTAGGCGGAGGTTTACCCTGGTGCAGGTGTGCCGCGGTCAGTGGAAGAATCCGCGAGTTTCTCTGTGAGTTTCCCATTACGTCGTAGCTACTCGGTGCTTGTTCGGAAGTTTAGGGGTTTTTTCGCTGTAAAAAGAAGTTTTCTTCGCACACACGGCGGACACTAATGTTTTTGTCACTTTTTATGGAATCAAACTCAAAGTAAGGTCAGTACTTCCACGCTTTAAACGCTGCACGCTCATACTCTCTCTGCACTGGATATGTGATCCATTGTTGATCTGCACACAGCTGTTGTCACGAACGTCACACTCGCTTACGTCACTGTCATGAGACATTCTCACAAAAAATCACGGTTTTAGTAACGCAGTAACGCAGCGTTCCTACGGGAAAGTAACGGTAATCTAATTACTGTTTTCCATCCATCCATTCACTTCCGCTTATCCTTTTCAGGGCCGGGGGGGGGGCGCTGGAGCCTATCCCAGCTGTCATAGGGCGAGAGGCGGGGTACACCCTGGACAGGTCGCCAGTCTGTCGCAGGGCCAACACACAGGGACAAACAACCATTCGCACTCACATTCACACCTAATTACTGTTTTTGCAATAGTAATCCCTCACTTTACTCGTTACCTCAAAAAAGTAATCAGATTACAGTAACGCGTTACGCGTTACTGCCCATCTCTGCTCCTGAATAAAGACCAAAGTCGAGGCGAGATGAAACGGATCTCTCAAAGCCTCTCAAACAAAGGAACGGCTTCACTTTTGCAAGCAGCTGGAGATGAAATAAAATATCAATTTCTAACAAGGTCACAGGGACCAAACCCAAACCTCCGTTTTCTGTTCATTTATATTAAGAAGGTTTAAAGCCATCCATGCGTTAACATCCTCCAAACCAAGGCTGCCCAATCCCGGTCCTCGAGAGCTACTATCCTGCAGCTTTTAGATGCATCCCCACTCCAACACAGCTGAATCAAATGGTTTGATTACCTCTTCAGCATGCCATCATGTTTGGCAAAGGCCTGATAACAAGCCGTTCATTTGATTCGGGTGTGTGGGAACAAGGATGCATCTAAAAGCTGCAGGACGGTAGCTCTCGAGGACCGGGATTGGGCACCCCTGCTCCAAACTATCAAGTAAACCCTTCAGAGGACTCGCAGTCTGCATAACAATGAAATGAGATGTCATGTTTTAACAAGGCTCCAAAAGCTTCTACAGGTGAACCCACGGGAGGGTTAATCCAGCTGTCCTTCAGCCCAGCCTGACATCCTGCAGCGGCTGCGCAAGCCCCCCATCGGGGTTTAACTTTGTACCTCCCAACCCATGAGTTGTGTATCGCTCCACCTGCATGGCTTTTTAAATTTATTGGTCAGACTCTTTGGCTTCAGTAGAAATTCCACGTTCCAAGAAAAAGGGCTGAAATGCTTTTAACTGTATGATTTCAGCAGGTCGGCTTTGGCACCGATGCCTCGAATCTCAGAACCGGATGCCAAGAAATAATGCTGCTAAATAAAAGACGCATAAAGAGGCTGGAGGGGTGGCAGCTGTGTGAGAAGACCTCGGTTCATGTCCTGTTTGGGGTGTCTTTGTGGTTAAGGGTAGCTGGTAGGTCTGTGAAAAGCTTGGGCTTGGATAAAATGCAGCCATCACCATGTTAACGTCAGGCCTCCTCTCTGTGTTTGATTACAGGAGTGGTTTCAGGTGTGCAATCATCCAACGGCCTACAGCGGCTCACGCACCGCTTCAGCCACACTTCAGTGAAGCGCTTGTTGATGAGCTCTTTGCTCTTCTTGCTTACCGAAGGTGTTTCTGTCACCTTTATTAATATTATTCCACTCGTCTCCTGTCAGCTCGGTATTATCTCTGGCTCCTGTTATTATATTTCACTTCTCTGGTGTTTTATATTTTTTAAATATTGATTCTTGGATTGTTTTTTAGGTCGTGTTTATTTTACAGATGAGATCCTGGCTTCTGTTTCATTTCCCACCTTTGTGTTCACCTTTCCTTGTATCCCTCCTCCTCTGTGCTAAAGTCTGTAATCACACAGGGTGTGTCGGACCTTCTTCTTCTGTTGTCTCTGTACTAAAGCCTGTGTTTACCCGTCCTCCTCTGTCGGTACTGCTGAGAATGTAAAAGTGTGAAGGTGAGGAGAAAGTAAAAATGGGCGTGTCTTTATACGGCAACAAAGTAGAGACTTCAACACTGAGCTGTAAGGAGACAAGTGCAAATAAAATCAGTCCATTATTATGAATTGATTGATTTGCATGTTAAAGATCTCCTGTTTTGTTTATAAACTTGATCATTTAGTTTTGAAAGCCTGACGTTTCCCTGTCTCTTCCTCACAACGACAAATACAGTTTATTAATTAAAATAAACTGCTCGGTGTCTGAGCTTTAACGATGCTGATGACATGCAGCAGGTTTGAGCGTGTCGGGTTTAAACGGCAGCGCGATGGACACGCAGAGCAGCAGCATCGCAGATTCAGCCACAGCGTCTCCCGTCAAAGCTCACAAACAGCTGCTGCATACAGTCGCACATCAGCCTTTCAAACGAGTAGCGAGCACGCAACATGTCACCACGACGGGACCAGAACACCAACGTGTGGATCAGACGATTGTGCAGCATGCTCCGAGTAATCCTTCAACTCTTGTTGTGGTATTTGGGAGTTTGAACGCTCAGGTGAATACCTGAGTCACTGATATCATCAGCAGGTGACCTCCTCCACCCAGAGACAGGCTCAGCCAATCGTCATCCACCCCAAACAGATTAGGACTAAGATTACAAAGGCGTAGCTTTCAGGAGGCTCCACAGTGTAGTGGTTTACACATTCACCTGACAATGAGCGATCCCCGGTTTGACCCCGTCGGGAAGGGCATCCGAAGTAAACAGATGGAAGTTTGGTGCTGGAAGTTTCTTCTTCTTCTTCAGCTTTAATCTGAAGACTTGCCCAAACACAGGCCCTGCTGATTTCTACCAGACAGACAGAAGAATTTACTCGGATACATAAAGATGTCTGTGTGGCTCAAATATCTGCTCGTCACAAGTGTGTAGACCTCTGATGGTGGTTCAAACATGGAGGCTTTAGGCGTGGTTAGCATTGTGTGAGAGTGGATTTGAAGGCCACTGGTGAAGAAGACTTTACTTTCAGGGCCGTGGAGTGGAGTTGAACACTGTAGCTGGAACAGCCACACTGGGTCTGTTATTAGCACAGCGCTGTGATCTGCATTACCTCGCTAACGTCCTGTACGTGCACACGTGAGGTCAGGGTGCCGGAGCGAGGAGCGGCGCGCCGACAGGCTGCTCTGTATCCTGTGACCTACTGCTTACTGTGACCCAGCGTCTGTGTCTGCAGCCCTGCAGCCGCGGTGCAGTGACTGGCAGAGCGATCGCTAAGCCCTGTCTGTCTCCGTCGCTCTCCGGGCTAAAGTGGGCTAAGCTTTTCTTCCTCTCATTAAAAGGCATACGGGTAATCGCCCCTAAGCAGCAGCTGGCTAACGCCTAATACCCAACAACAAAGATCAGCCATGATGCTGCGATCGCTGTCCGTCTGGGTTTAAGAAAGAGCAGCGGGGCAAACTGAGGCCCGTGCGGTGGCACTTTATTTCCTCGGACCTGCAAAGCTTAGGGAGAATTTTACAGAAGAATGAACACGAGCAGAGAGGGAAATGTAGATAAACGCAGCTGCAAGAAGTGCTGCTCTGGGTCATTTCTCTACAACGAACAGAGTGGAGGCTTCAGAGCGGAGCAGAGCGGGGAGGGTTTCATGTTTCTGGAATGCTCTCCACATATCAGGGTTAGGTGCAGCCAGCAGCAATGCAGGCCTTTTACTCAAATACAACAGCTCAGCTTAGCCACAAACAGATAAATATTTGATTCTGCACTCGGTGGATGAGTTAGCGACGCAGATCCAGAAAGGAAGGGATGATGTAAGAGACATTTGATAAATCACGCATGGCGCACGTGTGCTCGACTTGAAATCGGAAACGTGCAGATGCACAGATGTACTCGAGGATTTAAGAAAGTATGAAACGCATTTATTGAATGTAGAAAAGAAGAAAATCGGGACGAGATGAACGGTGAGGGGGAAGCTGAGGTGTCAAATATCAACAAGAGGATCCCATCGCATCTCCTCCTCCGGCTCCTCCTCATTAGCATTGGCATTGTGCTCCTGGAGTGAAGTGACAAAGCAAAATGCTTCTGGTCTCAACGGTTTTTGAATCGGCTTGAAATCCCCTTTGTGTTGGTCAAAGGCCCCCTGACCGAACAGCCCCCACCCACCGGTCCACCGCCTCCACCATCCTCCAGCCTCTCCCACCTCATCGCCCGGCAGTGCTCTTAACCTTTCAGCTTCATGATGCCGCGCTGCACTGAAGAAAGAGGCAGGGGTCAAAAAGCTCCCCGTGTGTCCGTCTCAGCACTGCACTGATCTCATGTTACCAAATACAGTTTCTATACTGGAGTTTATTCAAAAAGTAGAAAAAGGACACAAATATTTAAACTTCAGAGAATACAGTTGAGTATGAGCGTACACCAGCGTAACAGCGCGCTGTAAAATGCTGCTGAGACACAGGCGAGTTCAGTCTCTGATGAACCTGATGTATGACGGGCTGCTCATAGGCTCAGGCTACAGTATCTGTTTGGGGACACGTGCTGACACGATGCAGCACAGATGATGTGACGGGACTGAGTGACTAATACAGCCTCCCGACCCTCACAGACACATCTGCTATGTAGAAATATGGTTGTGACCAAACTCCTCGAAAATGTATAAAAGTACGTGATGGCTGCATAAGTCTATTTCCTACTTGGTGACGCAGCTCTTATGTGTGTTTTCTTGTACATTAGACACACAGTGAAGTGCTGCTGAGGCTTTCCTAATTTAAACTAATCGCCTTCACTCCGACTCGTCACCCGCATGTAAATTATTAGAATCCCAAAGTAAAAATATGTGCATGATTGACAAAGTTTGAACTGTGCTGAGCACATCAGAGCTGTTATCACTGTCATTGATTAGTGATCAGGTAAGACGTGCATATCTAATCAGGTTACTCTCTCCAAACTGTTTCCATTGTTGCTCTCTTGGGTTAAACATTAATGAGAAACTCAGAGCGCCTCACTCCAGTTTATTCACATTTTTGTGTTTTCTGTTACAAAGATGAAGTGCTGAAGAGGACGCCCAGACCCTCAGCGCTCATGCTGAACCTGCACGCACCGACTCCATGTCCAAGCTGCAACAATAGAAACTCAAATAGATGCTAATGCTGTGAACTGTGTCGTCGTCGTGATGAGCAGAACCAACAGTTATTTTAACCGTCACCAGTAAAATCAGGCAGAAACTGGTGAGTTCCAAAGACTCCTGTTATAATCAGGTCACCTGTGGCTCAGACGCTACGATTACCTGACACACCAGTGAACTTCCACAGGGGGCGCTCTCGAGTGCACGCAGCTCTCAGAACTAAATCGTCATTGTGTTTTTGATAGAGAACAATCATTCTACTTTCACATTTCTTAATTTCAGGTTTTTAATGTAGTAAAATACCTTTCTGTGAGTATTATGGACCACAAACCTTTCTTTTTACAGTATCCTCCATCTTTATTTGAGGCATCAGAGGCAAAATCAGCTTCACTGCAAGGACGATTTGATTTCACTTCAGTTAAGTATTGACGATGGATTTGCAATAACTAAAATAAATGTGGATTTTTTTTTGTCAAGAAACAGATGGAAATAATTATTTTAGCTCTTTAGCTCTATTCACTCCAAAACAATGAGGATTAGCAGTGCCCCCTCCCCCCTGCTGTGCCCAGGCAGAACTGCAGCCAGTTTCTGTACAATGTGGATAAACAGTAAGAGGAACGGGTCAGAACCACAGAGAAAACATGACGATGTTGGCTGTGCACACCTGGAAACTGCATTTCAACCACATAAACAAACAGATAACACACACACATGTTGGGTATTCATATCCTGTGGGGACATCTAATTGACATAATGCTTTCGCTAGCCCCTTACCCCAACAGTAACCTTGAAAAATGAATATCTAACACTAACACTAACCTTTAGTTACCTAAACCTAACCATAACTAACTGTAACCCAAAAGGTTACAGTTAGTTATGGATTTTGGTCCCCACAAAAATATGAACACACACACACACTCACACACACACACACACAGTACTCAGGCACTGTATACATACGCTGCACACATATGTATGCGAGGTGAGAGAGTTATGTTGCCTCTGTTAACACTGAGGTAAATGATGACATCATAGGTGGCTGTGTTTGTCCATCTTTCATTTACAGTTTATTATTATTGCGTGGTCAAATTAAAGAGAAAAAACGAGAATGCTGACTGGAGTGGAAGAGGGCCGAGATCCTCGGGGAAAGAACACATGTGATGCGTGATGAACGCGTGAACAGCTCCACTTCCTGCCAGCCGGCCTGAGCAGCGCGAACCGGGAAAGAGACAAAGAGCAAGACTGGGAACAAAGAGGTGGGCGTGCCTGTACGAGCGGGCCCGCCCAGTCACTGCGGGCAGCCAATCGGATCCCGGATATGCAAACGAGCCGCGGCACCGCATCGCCCCTGCCCAGGCGGTGACGTCACCCGCACATCTCTCTGTCTGGCTCTGCAAAGACTCAGACAGAAGCAACAGAGGAGCTGAGGGGAAGCCAGCACGGATTATTACCGCTGTGGAATAAACACGCGTTTTCCTGCAGCAGCACGGCTCGGCTCGAACCGGGACGTCCAGCTTCGGCCTGGAAACCAAAGGGGGTGGATGGTTTTACTGTGGCTCCTTTGCGCTGCTTTCCCTCCCCTCCTCAGCCGCACTGGTTTCTTTGCACTGACCAGTTGTCTTTGAGAACCGGCTCCGGTGCCTCTCCCCTCTCCTCCTCCTCTTCTTCCTCCTCTCTTCCCCTCTCCTTTCTTCGCCCTCCTTCCTGTATTATTTTCTGCCTTCCACCCGCAACCCTGCGAAGCCGCAAACATGCCCAGCTCGCTGTTCGCCGACAGCAGCGTCCAGGGAGACGCGCTGGACGACCAGAGAGCGCTGCAGATCGCCCTGGACCAGCTCTCCCTGCTCGGCTTGGACAACGACGAGAACCCGCTGTACGACAACGGCCAGGAGCCCCGGAAGAAGAGCGTCAACATGACGGAGTGCGTCCCGGTGCCCAGCTCCGAGCATGTGGCTGAGATCGTGGGCAGACAAGGTGTGTGTTTGTGTGTGTGAGACGGTTGGTGTTTGTCTTGCAGCACAGCTGAGCGCGGCCATGCACCCAAACTGCACCGTGTCCCGTGTGGGAGGACGCGCATGTGTCACTTTTCTTGCTTTCAGGCTACATTTGCAGCTCTGCTGGTGAATTCGGCTTCCCTGTTCCCCTCCGGGCTTCAGTTTCTGTCTCGCCAGTTAGTCATACATTGTTCCTTCTCTATAAATACACGGCGGTGGGCGGCAGCGCGCACAGATTCAAGAAGTTGACATTTGGAATAAGTGCTTATTGAGATTAATAACAGCCCGTGCTGCTGCCGAACTGAAGAGAAGCAGGAAGCAGCTCCGAAAAGACACCAAAGTCGTGCTGTTTATCGTGCGTGCTCTGCAGGCAGGCACGCGTTTGTTCAAGTATTTGACAAAATGAACGGAGTTTGGTTTCGAAGAATTAAAATGAAATCCGAGCTGTTTTGGGTGAAGCCTGGCGATGACCGCTGACAGGACAGAGGTTATTATCATCATCATGTGGTGTTTGTAGGTCACTGTGTGTGTGCGCGTGTGTTTTCCTCACACATTCTTTGCTTAATGGCTGTGATGGTGATCGGATCGAATTAGGACAGCGGTCACGATGTTACCTTGCCTCGCAGGCTGCAGACGCCCATAGCTGCACAGATCTCTCAGTGTTTCCAGCTGTAGGGCTGCAGGGCGGGACTGGTGCTTGGTTACATATGCGGAATCTTTTCCCCTCCCTGTGCTGCTGCTGCTGCTCCCACAAAAACAAAAGGAACTGTAAGGACACTTTACAGCAGCCACAGTGCGACATTTGTGCAGTAGGCTTGTTTACATCCAACACCATCACCCAGCCCCCTGCGTCGGGTTAAGTCAGGCTAGAAGCACGGAGAGGAAAAATGGTGGACTAGCCGTGACCCGGGGGTGTTGTTTTAATGCGAGAGACTATCCTTATTTAACCTGCACCAGTTTGACGCTAACTCGGGATTTAAACTGGTTTACGGTATAGTTGGACTCGCCTTCCTCTGCTGGTTATATCACCCTGTCCCACTCAGCTGGCTTCGCTTGGCTAATTATGTCATTCTTCCCTGGCTGTTTCCTCAGCTGGTCTTTTTGATGATAAAGATGTGTGCCTGTGCTTCAGGGCGTTGGAATGTGAGTTAAAGCTCAGCTTCCAGGATATGAAGTCTTTACGTAGCTTTGCCCCTTTTTCCCCAGCGTGTCTCGCAGCAGCCGTCCTCGTGTTTTGCTGAAGGAGACTTGCTCGCTGTTCTTTCTGTCCTGCTGTATGTTCGTGGCGGTGGCACGTGGTTTAGATTTGTTCTTCTCTAAAAGGGTTCCTCACCTGCTTTTTGAGGTTGCTCGCACTTTTTGACAGACAACAACAAGCACGCAACATCTGTTCTGAGAACATGTGCCACATTTCAAGGTTCTACGTCCTCACTTTTCTTCTTTTGCTTCCTTTGCCTCAGGTTGCAAGATCAAAGCCCTGCGAGCAAAGACCAACACCTACATCAAGACTCCGGTGCGAGGCGAGGAGCCCGTTTTCGTGGTGACAGGCAGGAGGGAGGATGTGGCCATGGCCAGGAGGGAGATCATCTCGGCTGCAGAGCACTTCTCCATGATCCGAGCCTCCCGGAACAAAAACACCAGCCTGAACGGGAGCGGCACCCCGGTCCCCGGACCGCCTAACCTGCCTGGACAGACCACCATCCAGGTCCGGGTGCCTTACCGCGTGGTCGGGCTGGTTGTGGGGCCCAAGGGCGCCACCATCAAGCGGATCCAGCAGCAGACCCACACCTACATCGTGACCCCGAGCCGGGACAAGGAGCCGGTGTTTGAGGTGACGGGGATGCCGGAGAATGTGGACCGAGCACGCGAAGAAATCGAAGCCCACATCGCCATGAGGACCGGAGGCCTGATCGAGCTCCAGGACGAAAACGACTTCCACGCCAACGGCACCGATGTGGGCTTCGACCTGCACGGACACGCCACCCTGTGGTCCAAGCCCAGCGCGGGGATGACCCCCACCTCTGTGCGCAAACCCTTCTCCAACTACCGCAACGACTCCTCCTCCTCCTTGGGCAGCGCCTCCACGGACTCCTACTTCGGCAACAACAGCTCGCGCATGGCCGACTACAGCCCCCCCAGCCCCGCTCTCAGCTACACGGCCACCACCAACAACAACGGCAACAACAATAACAACAACATCAACGTCAACACCAACGGCAACGGGTTTGTTTACGGAAGCGACGTCATCTCCCCCGACTGCACTGATCTGACTTTTGACTCCTCGCCAGGGTTTGACCCAACACCAGCCCCGCCAGGCCTCCTGTGGTCCCCGTACGACAGTCGCATGACCCCCTCCTCCACCGGAGGCAGCTCCCCCACCTCCACTTCAGCCATGTTCCCCACCAACAGCTCGGCTAATGCCAACGGGATCGCGGGGAGTCAGAGGAGGGTTAACGGCTGCACCCCGCAGCCTCGCCTGTCGCCTCCTCTCCACAGCCACAACGGCGGGCCCGCCGAGCACCCGTTAGCCCGCAGGGTGCGCAGCGACCCGGGCGGAGGCCCACTCAGTTTCCCCGGCTACTCCGGCTCCATCGCGTCCTTGCCGGGCCCCCACCTCCCCGGGGTCCCGTGCGACTCCTCGGCCTCGTCGTCGTCCTCCTCTTCCTCCTCATCCACCTCCTCGGGTACCAGCCGAAAAGGCAGTCGCGATTGTTCGGTGTGCTTCGAGAGTGAGGTCATCGCGGCGCTGGTTCCCTGCGGGCACAACCTCTTCTGCATGGAATGTGCCAATCGGATCTGCGAGAGGAGCGACCCCAAATGCCCCGTCTGCCACACCGGCGTCACTCAGGCTATACGTATATTTTCATAAGAAGTGAAACTCTTGGACTGTCTCGTCGGCGAGACAGACTACAATAGCAACAACAGACTCTTCATACCGCTTTAACGATCAGCCAATCGTCAGTCTGGAAAGTGTACATAGATATACATATGTATGTAAGAGAGGCTGCAGTATCCAGAAGAAGGGACAGACAGCCTTCGTGGGCTAGTTGTGAATAACGTACTGTAGCTTGGGGAAATATTTTCAACATCTAAGTGCATGTTTTAAATATTACAGTATAGTAATCAATAGTTCTAGTTAATTGTACACTATATTTATGAAGCGAAGAGAGACATTGGGGTCAGGACGGAGGTACGGGGGTCCGCCTGTAGACCGTTTCGGCGGGACGAGCCTTCCAGGTTTGCCGATCAAGTGTAGTGAGGGGGGGCGGCGGCTGGGAAACGTGGAGGGCGTCCGGCCTAACAGATACTGCAGCTCGAGGTCAGAAACCACGCGAGGGAGGGAGAGCAACAACATATCCTACATATATATGTATAGAATCAATTTCCACAAGTTGAAAGTTTTAAATGACATTACTACAGATTGAAGTATTTTATTCTTTTTTGACTTGAAAGATTATATTTCTTATTGCAAAGATGTTTACAGATATTTTAATTTAAGTTCAGTGAACTTTTTTGTAGCTGGGTTGAAATATTGTTCATTTTTTTAGTACGGCCTTACGGCATTTGATCACTGTATTATTTTAATATCACACGACTGTGGGAGCAAATCCGAGTCCACAAAAATGTGTATTTGACAGTATTCTGTTGGGATGGAGTTTTTATAGGTTCAGCAAAAAAAGTCTTTTAAATCTGCTTCACCCAGCATATTTTTTATTCCGTAATATAAAGCATATTTTATTCTATATTATTATGAAACATTGAAATGTACAAAACTTAGTAAGTTGAACACAAAGAAACCGTTTATGCTTTCTAAAATTTGTATGAATTAGATTCCAGTGGGAATTACAGGCTTCTGTTGCACCACTATAGTTTTAGTATTTCTATTTTAATACATTTGTTTACCACTTGTTTATGTATATGTAGGTGAAGTTACTTGAGCGTAAATGTACTTTATTGAGCAAAGTTTAAGAACAAAGTATATTTTATTTTATGATAAAGGGCCTTTAACCTCATGGTCAAATACTAATATTATATTTGCTGAGACAAGATTTGAAAATGTATCAAGAGTTTTATTTTTCTGACATTTAAAGTTATACATGATAAAAAAAGTAATGGTGCTACTTCATGTTTTTTTAAGTATTTCTATATAAGTCCAATAAAAATGGTACATCGATGTTGGTGTCTGCTTCTCGTCCATCCTTCACGTGTCGATGTGGATCGGAGTCGTAATAGTTTTCCGAGCGGCCGACCCCTCTCTGCTCCCTGATAGAAGCTCGGAGGTGGCGGGATTATCGCCGCAGCCTAATTATGGAGGATATGCTTTGACGGTGGGACTCGGCCTGCCTTATCACTAATTAGAAGAGCTGTGCGACCTATTCTTATGCAGATCTGCTGGTGTGCAGACCGTAATCTGGCTCCTGTGGGCTTTGGTGGACTGATGAAGCGGGACATACTGAGAGATCTGAAAAAGCTAGGTGGTCGCATTTTAGAAAACCAGTTGGTGAAAAAGCCGTCAGCTCATTGGGTCGTTTGGGACCCGTTTACTGTACTGTAGAGCGCTCTGGTTTAAAATGTGCTGACCTGCTAACTTAACCTAGAAAAAAAGGGCAGAAAATTTCAGAAAAGTTTGTACAGACGAGTTTTATCTGATATCATTTTGCTACATCTGGTGTTTTTGTAGAGTTTAAGTCTTAAAAATGAACGCTGTGATTCATTCAGGTTTTTACACTGATGATGCAGACGCCTCAAAAACTCGTATTCAATATGATACACTTGGTTAACTGACAGCTAATCGCCTACAATGTGAGTCATTGAAGAGAAGAACACCTACAAAGTCTTCTTACTTCAGATCCTCAACAGTTTCTGTTTTCTGCTTCTCCGTCATTTTAAAGTGAACATCCTTGAAGTTTCACGTCACAGACAAGAAACAGCTGATTGTCCCCTAAAATCATTTTACAGACTCGCTGATCGATCAGCTGATTGAGAGACAACAGTCACTTTCAGCAGGTGTTTGGTCAGATTCAGATATGTGCTGATTCGTGGCTTAATTTATTTAAACGTTTTGTTAAACTGGGAAAAAGGTCGGGGAAATTAAACTAACGAAGGCCCCGGGTTCTGTGTGCACCTGTGGTCATTTGCTTAGGTTCCTCACTGGTTTAATAATGTCCAGAAAGAGGCACAACAGTCGGTGATTTTATATCACAAATATAAGAATGTTTTAAAAATAATTTTAAAAGATGTCCAAGAATCAAAAACTCTCACAGCCAGATACAAAAGAAGGAAAAACACGGAATCATCGTACCCGGAAAGACGAGGCCGGGGGATGTAAATCATTAATCAGCTGCTGGGATAATCATTTCTCCCATTAAATCTGGTTCTAATTACACATTAACCAACCGCCAGCCGACCTGGGAGGAGGGCGGAAATAAAGGCTGGTTTCTCAACCTTTGGGTCCTGGGACAGCGCCAGGAGGAAGAAGTACTAACAACAAGCTCCAGATCAGTTCCAGAAAACGGTTCAAACTCCGCCCCCTCAGTCCAAAGAGCTCCGCGCGTGCTGATGTCACGTCCTTGTGCGACAGCGGTTCAGACGGACGTCTCTCACTCAGAGGGGAAAGGATTTTTCACGCTATTGTAGGTCATGTGTCTGTTTGTATTTAATACAGCAGGATGTGACAGACACTCCATGTGCTCAGACTTCTGTCATCAGGTGTCCGTTTTATCAATATAACAAATATTTTAATGCCATTTGCATTTAAATAGCTGTAAATTCTTTCTGGTTCTCAGCTTGGAAGAATAAAAGACGAGGTCCAGAGTTCGAGGATATCGGTTTGAGTATCTGAGAGTGGTCTCAGCTTTTCATGAGTTTCTTTCACTTCTCACAAGTGAAATTTTTTTATTCATCTCTAACTGATAGACGACATTATCAGAGAACATTCTTTTACACAAACGTAGCCAGAAAGTCTGAGGAGGTCCAGTGAACAGTCAAATTTCATTCTGGAACAAATTTTCAACCAAATCTAGTTGTTGAGAAAAGACGGTCAGTGATGAAATGTTTGCTGCGACTTTTAAGTAATCCAACATTTTTTTCCTTCTCAGTTCACTCTGTGTCAGCCATCTGCTCATAACTCAGTAACTCATCTGAAGTCATGTAGCATCAAGTGCATCATCTTCATTTAACACACAGTGAAGCAATCCCAGAATGAGGTCACTCCGATCATGGCACACTCCAAACATGAATGTTTGAGTCCCTGATTTAGTCGTGCGGCTGCTGCTTCGGCTGCGGCTGCTGTGGCTGCTGTGGCTGCTGTGGCTGCGTTGTGTTGAGATGTTGCTTGCTGTGGATGTGCGGTGTGGTTTCTCATGTTTGTGAGGTTGGCGTTAATCTGTAGGTCGCGATGGAGCACAGTAACCTAAAATCTGGTGTTGCATAAGAAACCGACCATTTATCACACAGGTACTCTTGGCTGCTCGCTTATTTTCCAAGGGTTCACCACAGTGGATGGATCTGCATGACTGATTTGGCACAGATTAACACCAGATGCACTTCCTGACATGGCGTTCCCATTTATCCAGGCCATGAACTGGCACTGGAGTCACACCAGCTCGTGACCTCCATCTGTGTCTCCTCCTGGAAACAAACTGGGGATGTTTCACGTGTAAGGCGGATGTGTTACCCACATGACAAAAAGTCTGTTATTCTCTGCGGTCAGTTGTGTTCGTCCCATTGCTACAGGTGTATAAAATCCAGCACCTGGCCACTCAGTCTGCCTTTACAAACACCTGTGAAAGAACGGGTCGTTCTGAAGGAGGCGCTGCCTGGAGAGCTTTTATTTAATCTTTATCTTGTCTTTTTTACATAATTTCCTTAGGGATTAATAAAGTATGCCGATTCTGATTCGTATTCCCGTGTGACTCTGTTAGCCTCCTAGGACCTGGCGTCCACATATGTGGGCATCACATTCTGGGTTGTTCAGACCAAAATACTAAATTGTTCTCTACAAGGGCCCGATATCCACTTATGAGGACGTTATTGCTACTGTTCTATCCACATTTGGAGCGAATGTCCTCATATGTGGATCTCATTTTTCTCACAAACAACAATCAGGTAAAAAAAGAATTTAAAAAATCAGGTAATTCTTTGTTTTTACAGTCATCAGGTCCCAATCAGCCCAAATAGCAAAGAGACATTAAAAATGCTGCTTTTGATGTTTGTTGCTGTCACTGTAACAGTGTTATATGTAACACGTGTAAATGTGGTTGAAAAAATAGTAAACTCTGCCAAATGATGCATGTTGAAAAACGATGACGCGTTACAGCCAGGCCTCCTTAACCGTTTTAAGCCCATCGGAGCATGCGCGCTCCGTTTAGCATAGCTATTTTTAAATCCCGGTAGAATTGGCACCACTAAGCTAGCGCAACCATTTTCTTGCACATGAAAATGGAGGAGACGTACTTATGTAACACTGCTCAGCTTGTCCCAGGTCGCCGTTTCCTTCCACAACTGGCTTTGCTGTCAACGAACAGTCCAGAAACATGATCCGATCAGCTGTTCTTAGCACTTCCTACTTGGAATAAACATCAGCGCGAACTATCGTATGTCTGCCGTTACCTGCGAAAACAGGAAGTGATGTCATTTCGTGGGAAACGTAGTTTTTTTCCCTACAAGGCCTTTCAAAGGTTTACTGGTTTTTGTGCGTCATGTGTGACTTTATGCCTTTCTGTACATTTTCTGCTCTGTTGTTGGAAATGGTTTATTTTGTTGCTGTTTTTTTGCAAATTGTGCACAAAAATATTTATTTTCATTTTTTCCGCAGCTTATAAAAATGAGTGCATCTCAAAAATGAAACTATGAAAACACTCAGAATAAACTTTCTGTGGTTGGAAACTATTTTGTGCAACTTTTTTTGCATCTGCAGTTTTGATGGATGCAGTTTAAACCTCTGAAACTAGAAATATGTGTAAATAAAACGATTTTCAATTTTTTTGTAGTTTATTGCACTTTTTTGCAATTTGTGTAGTTACTATGGGCTTAATGCATAGATATTATTAAAACTTGGTATATAACGGTTGTATTGATACATAGCCTCTTGAAATAGCACTACAGCAGGTAAAAATATAAAGATAAGCCCTGGCGGCTTTAAAGGCTTAGCATCCATATTGGATGAGATGGGAGTGAGAGGCACAACACTGACCGACGGACCTGACCTAAACCTCAGCTGATAACTTTCTTCTTCTTAAGTCGAGCCTCAGGTCAAAGTAGGGCTGCTTTATAAATGCAGTCGCACCAAGAAATCACCGACACACAGCAACTGTTCGGCTGCTATTTTGTTCCATGATGAGAGGAAGTGGACTTTGCAGCTATCGCAGGGAAACGTTGTGAAACTGTTTCTGAGAATCCAGCAGAGTCTCGGGCTTCCTGCTGCCTCAGAGCTTCTAAGTAATGTCATTGTGGTCGGGAAGTTTTTGTGCAGGAGTGTAAGTTTCTACTGCGGAGGCATAAAGCCAAGCGCTCTCAGCGAGCATCCACATTGGTTGATCCTTTAATAACACACTGAACATGAAAGCAGAGCGTGACACATGAATTCCAGTGTTTCGGTCAGAACCTGATGTGCACGCCCTGCTTTAATTTTAACTGCAACCTGCTGGAAGTGCGAGGAGCCGACAGCATCGTCTCCTCTGCGTCGTACAGCTGCTGCTCTCTCCCCTCCCCCCACCTCCTTTCCCTGTGCCGAAGTGCATCCCCGAGTCATGCGGTCCTGCTGGAAACACTGACGCTTAAACACACACTTCGCTGCAAGATAGTAAATGTGGACAGAGCCGGCTCTAATGATAAGTTTAAAATGGAAACATCCAACAGGGGCCCGCAGAAACTGGCCCCATAAACCATATTATTAGGAAGCAATCTCACGGCTGCGGAAAAGAGCTGACAAGTGTTTTTAGTCAAATGTGCAACACATGGAGTTCACAAAGTGCTTCTGTGGTTGCAGATTCACTGAAAGAAGGTCCCTGCGTCTGCAGGCCAGGAGAGAAAAACAGAAATGTGAAATCAGTTTTCCTTTCATCAGTAGTTTTATTTGAAAGCACTTTTTTACTCCAGCACATTGAAGCACGTGAGATGTTTGGGGGGATAAAAGTATGCTCTGCTCATTTCCAGCTCCACACTTTTAGCCTCATGCTCCTCTTAGGGCAGCTTTGCATGATTTACAGCTCAAAACAATCCTTCGTTATCTCATGCTGAGCCTTGGTACGACTCCTCAGTCCTCCCTCTGCTTGAAATAAGCAGCTGTAGCTCCTCCCCCTTTATGTCCACTTTCTTCTGATTGGACCAGTCAGTAGAAGCAAAATCAAGGAAATCAAGTCTTCTTTAGACGTGAGCTAAACGACTTGAAATCAGACACTTTGATGACTCTGCATTTCACCTCAAAGCGCAGCACAGCTGTAAAGGCTTAGCAGTCAAAAACAGCGGTCCGCCCACCACAAGCCTACGCTGACAGGTCACACGTCACCATCGCTCTGGGTTCTGAGCCGTCATTTCCAAAATAAACACCGTCTTTAATTCGGACCATAAACGCATCAGGAAAGTGTTTGCTGAGGTCAGAGGTCAGGTGAGCACTGAGAGGCTGATGACCACCTGCTGGCCAGTGTGGAGAATGCAGTTTGAAGGAACTTTAGAGAGCATTAGGTAATTATTTTATATACTCGCTGCCCATAAATGAAAGAAAATATGAAGGTTTTCTCTTTTTAATGCTGTCTTGCATATTTGAACAAACACATAAATGCTTTTGATGAACAGTCATAAACTGTGTTTCACTGTGAACAGCCGAGTGTTTTCCACACTGCGCGTAAACCCGTCCAATCATCCGTGTTGTTCTCACCTATCTCTGAGAGCTCAGCCATCCTTTGCTGAATGATCTCGTTCATTCGGTCACCACCTGAAGCTCGTGAGCGTGAACGGGCCTTAAATAATTTGACTGTAGGCTGTACCGGCGTGAAGCTGACATACCGTTCACAACGCCTGAGCTCCATTTTGGCTCAGGTTTAGCGCACGCGTGTTCTGTGAGTTGCAGACACAAGCTTTGACCTCTACACTCTCATCCAAATATGGCTCCAAAAAACCAACACGGAGGTGGTCGAAACAATGCCAGGGTGCCTACGTCCAGCTTTTATCTACCATCTGAATAAAACGTAATCACCTGACTTTTCTCTATCGTGTGGTTTCTGCACCGCGTGAAGCTTGTGTGCAAGAAGTCTGTTATACTGGTTTGATCTGGCTCAGTAGGATCGCTGGGTCAGAGACCTTTACTGCAGAAACATCCCAGAACGCAGTGCCATCTTTTTGTGGCGTGCCACAGGTGAGAAACTTCGATGAGATGTTTAATTGGAGCAAATGGTTTAATTTGTACTTTGAATTTTCTTCGGTTCCCGTGACACCGCATCACCGCCCTGCACGAAAAACCGATCATTTCATCCAGGAGGCTTACACAGGCCGGCGTGGAGAGGTGTTTGGAGTGAAGCAAATCTTTGCATTATTTATGCGCGGAGTTGTGGAGCCTCTGTTTATTCACCTAAAACCTCTAATTTCCTGTAAATAACCAGCAACGCTTTCTGCTCTCTCTAGTCTTTGAATATTTATCACTCAGAGTCATTAAGTTGGGAGATAATCGTGAATATTTGGCTGAAGGTTCTCGCTTTGCCTCAGTTAGCCTTGCCCCGGGTGGAGTTTCCACTTGGCATTTAGAGAATGCACTTCAAACTTCAGCAGCTCTCAGATGTTTTTCTCAGCACACTTTAAGGCTCGTGTGGAGTGTAGAGGTGTAATCTGAATAAAACGATCATTCACATGAAAGCTCGTGGAAAAAAAAATCCTTATTTTCACAGGTTCGTTGTGCTTTATGGACGCTGGCTGTGACGCTGCAGCTGAAATAACACGTGTAATAGATCTGGATTGATTTAAGGAAAATATCCATTAACAACACAGTTGATTCCTACGATCATTAATCTCATTAATGCTGTTCCTACCCAACTACTGACGTCAGCAGATGAAAGCTTTGAGCCTTCGAGTGACTGTGTGTCTCTATTTTAATCATAAAATACTTTCCTACCATGAAGTTCTCAGTCAGTCTGCGACTCGCAGTATTTTACGGGGATTTTTCCACTGATGCACAAAGGATAACGCAAAGTTTCGTTGGTCTCACAGCAGACGTGACCTCTAATCTACTGATTTGTGCTCCGTGAACACAGTTTTTCATGTATCCATGTGCAAAATAAATATTTTCCTCATTAAACCGCAACAACATCCTGATTCAGAGATCGGAAATGTTTGTGTTGGAGTGAATCAAGTCGTACATGTTACACATGTTCACACTTAATCTGCATCATTATTGAATATATTGCTACAGTTTATTAAATATGGTGATATGAGCTGAAAAAAGGCTGCTGCTTCTTTTAAAGATGGATTTTCTTGCTTGCTTGGTGGCGTTCTCACACTTTATCTGGACAACATACTGTATGCGCTGCAGATATGATGTTAAATACAAAGTTACGATGACTGTCGTGAGAAATCCTGAAAATCGTGTCCGTGGAAAACCGGATTCGTTGTTTGTGACTGTTTCACATTTTGCTGCGACAGCTTCCTGTTTTGAAATATGTGCATGTTTTTTTCTTATATGATATGATTATAATTTTGGACACTAGCTGATGTTGATGATGTTTTTCAGTTAAACAGGGTCAGGGTTAATGATGCCTGGAGTAGGACCCTGCTGCAGAAAGTTAACTCATAAAAACGAAGCGTATGACAAACATAGTCAGAGCCTTTAAAAGTTTATATAACAGTAACAGAGGAGCCAGCTTTTAGTCACAAAATAATTTGGGTGGTGATTAAACACACTTTTGACTTCTTCTGTTGCTTAATTGTCAGACTGGGTTAAGTTTGGTGTTTTCGGTTAAAAACATGAACTCGAGCACTTAAATTTATGAGCGTTCGTTTACAAACGTCCACGTGAGATTATTTTGGAGTTCCCTCAAATATACGTCAAGACATCAGCACCAAAGAACACCATCCACGGATCCAAGAGACACTGGCGGCAATATTCGCCGCCCCGGGAGAGCGAGCTGCGCCACCACCTCAGGTTATTACATCTGTACCTCCACATTACAGCAAGTCAAGTGTGTTAAAGTCCTAATTAGCGACAATGACAATCTCCATTTTGTGTTCGCTGATGTGAGCACCTGTAAGCTGTAGCCACGGGAGCCTCTCGTAATTAGCGTCTATTTCCCCTTAAGAAAGCAACGAGCCTTGAACGCACACCCACATCCGCGAGCACAAACTGAAAACCAACTTCTTCTTTAAACTGCAAACACAGAATTAGAACAATTCTGATGCAAATGAACCAAATACAGAAAAAAAGAAACTGCAAACATAAACAGCAGATACAAAAGGTTAAATATCCAGAACACGTCAGATGTGCAGGAGCAGACGAAGACTGTTCCTCAGCCACGGAGGAGACGTACAGGACCAGTGCAACAAGCTGCCTGCAGATTTGCTGCCCTTCCTAGTTGGGATAAAACAGAAGTCGTGGTTTCACACGTCCATGAGTCGCAGCAGCTCTGACTCTCTGACCGAACGTGATCCGTGTTTCAGAGTAGACTGGGACATTAGTGTTGTGGGACACGCTGAGCTGACTGTTGTTGTGACGTAATGACAAATAGTTTAACAATAAACTGAACATTAATTAAAGATCATTTATCTAAAGTTCACTCCTTCTGTTTGTGTGAATATAAACAGCTGCTCGTCCTCGTTCGGCCGCTGCAGAAAATACTTTCACCCGGAAGGAATCCCGGACAGAAGACGAGCCCGGGGTCAGAGCGTGGGGAAGGTGTTGGTTACTGATGATATGATCCATTTTGATGCTAAAAGCTGTTTATTGATAACAATCATACTTGGAGTCGTTGTAAAATGTATTTGGCTGCAGCTTGTAACAGCTTAAATGTTTGCAGCAAACACTGAAGACCCAAATTTCTCACTTTATTATGTTTCCTAAAAAAGTTTCTTTAATCTCTCTTTGCTTCTGTTCTATGAACCTTTAACTTAAAGACTCGCAAACTGTGTTGAATTATTGCACTTTAGTAACAATGAAAAATGGATATATACTCAGTGGTAGCACATTCATCAATGATTAAACATCTGATAGAAGCTTCTTAAGATTTATAAGAAATCCAGGCAGCGTCATTGCCATCGTGCTCAGCGAGGTTCTGCTGGATGAGGATTCGGGGGAAAATAGTGCATTGTTTATTTAAAGCCCCGCCCCCCATGGAGAGTTCCAGATTAAGTTAGTATTTCATCTGGAACGCCTCCTCGGATTTCCAAGTTGGACAGTTGGAGCAGTTATCAATCCAACACGTACGTAAACAAAGCTGTGCTCAGGTCACTGACTGGGCTCCAGTTCTGCAGATTTTAGGCACAAAAACAGGTAAAACACTGTGAAACATGAGTGTTTCTATCTTGATAAGAAGCAAAAATAAATCCTGTTTTTCCTCCATTTGCCAACTTCCCACTTCTGTATCTGGAATGCAGCATTATTCCAGCCATCACTGGGTGAGAGGCGGGACACACGGGACAGCCAATTAACCAAACGATATGGGCTCAAAATGTGGTCATAAATATTTTGTACTTGTAAAAAAGATTTGTATGTGTAAAAAGAATTTGTGTGTGGACTTAGAAAAAAAATCCTGCAAGTTACAAGTACGGATTTTTGACCCTATTTTTCTTCCCTTCATCTGATTGGTCAATGTCATGTCAATCACAAATGTAACAATCCAATCAGAGAACAGATGGGTTTGGCTGTCGGAGGGGCGCTGTTTTGAACTGCAGGTCCTTGAAGGGTGATACAGTTTGAAGCTGGAGGATCGCTATATAAATATCCGATAGCAGCTAGGTCCCCTAACTTTCAGTAGTTGTTGAAAGGAAAAATGTGGTACATCAGTGGTTAGAAATACCATTATTACTTTAGGATTAGTTTAACACAACGTCAGGGCTGACCCGAGACCATTGCTGTGAGTCACAGTGCGCAGCATAAAAGTCCTTTCACATCGGACGCAGGATGTGCTGCTAATGCTAATTGCTAACTAAAAGCCAAGGATCCAGAATTTGTTGCTGGCTGCTGGGCTCTGTGGGTTTTTGCAGCAGCTCTACCTGTACTAGATGCACCTGCTCCTTGTCTTTTCTCTGACTTTATGTCCTCTACAAGAGTTTGTTTTTTTTGCTAGTTCTTCAAATGTTCAATAAAAACATGTATG
This sequence comes from Maylandia zebra, assembly GCF_041146795.1. Lineage (NCBI taxonomy): Eukaryota > Metazoa > Chordata > Actinopteri > Cichliformes > Cichlidae > Maylandia > Maylandia zebra. The sequence continues at coordinate 2,252,881 of NC_135167.1, forward strand.
CTAATTCATAACTAAGAAAGCTTTGTAATGAAGACTGTCATTTCCAAAACACTGCCCGCCCCCACCCCGCGGTCCGCAGCGCTGTTGAAAAGGCTGTGGAAGTCCCTGTATTAAACACGTAGACCTGTGACACAAAAATCACCAAACTCGGACGACCACAGACTGTTTTCCTTCGTGGTGATGAAGGAAAACGCTGGGTTGGCATGTAAAAGGCCATTTATTCCCTTCAAAGACCTGCAGTTCAAAAAAAGCGCCCCTCGACAGCCAAACCCATCTGTTCTCTGATTGGATTGTTACATTTGTGATTGACATGACATTGACCAATCAGATGAAGGGAAGAAAAAGAGGGTCAAAAATCCGTACTTGTAACTTGCAGGGTTTTTTTTCTAAGTCCACATACAAATCTTTTTTACACATACAAATCTTTTTTACACATACAAATCTTTTTACACACACAAATCTTTTTTACACATACAAATCTTTTTTACACACACAAATCTTTTTTACACATACAAATCTTTTTTACACATACAAATCTTTTTACACACACAAATCTTTTTTACACATACAAATCTTTTTACACATACAAATCTTTTTACACACACAAATCTTTTTTACACACACACAAATCTTTTTTACACATACAAATCTTTTTTACACACACACAAATCTTTTTTACACATACAAATCTTTTTTACACACACAAATCTTTTTTACACACACACAAATCTTTTTTACACACACAAATCTTTTTTACACACACACAAATCTTTTTTACACACACAAATCTTTTTTACACACACACAAATCTTTTTACACACACAAATCTTTTTTACACACACACAAATCTTTTTTACACACACAAATCTTTTTTACACACACACAAATCTTTTTTACACATACAAATCTTTTTTACACACACACAAATCTTTTTTACACATACAAATCTTTTTACACACACAAATCTTTTTTACACATACAAATCTTTTTACACACACAAATCTTTTTTACACATACAAATCTTTTTACACACACAAATCTTTTTTACACACACACAAATCTTTTTTACACATACAAATCTTTTTACACACACAAATCTTTTTTACACACACACAAATCTTTTTTACACATACAAATCTTTTTTACACACACAAATCTTTTTTACACACACAAATCTTTTTTACACACACAAATCTTTTTTACACATACAAATCTTTTTTACACACACAAATTCTTTTTACACATACAAATCTTTTTTACACATACAAATCTTTTTTACAAGTACAAAATATTTATGACCACATTTTGAGCCCATAAAACGACCCCACAGGAGAGGCGTGTGGACGCTAACCTGCAAGGAAGGAACGCCGCTGCTGGCACCGCCAATGTTGGAAACACCAGGGAAACTAATGCGACATTATGCAAAGACAAACGTGCCAAGAGACATTAAAGTAAAACTTTATTACTGAAGATGAGATTGCCCCCCGGCGTTACTTTTTTCAGTAACGAGTAATCTAACTAATTACTATTCCTATCGTTACAACGCCGTTACAGTTACTAACAAGAAAACGCGGTCCGTTACTATTTTTCAACAAACAGACGGTTGAAGCTGTGTTCAGTTTACCGCATCTTATATCAGCTGTAAGTAATCTGGGCGCTACAGCTTTAAGCAGCTGCGCTCCCACGGACGGTGATCACGATCACTTTTTGGCACAACAGCTGGAGCTCAGGGGGCAAAACATTGCTGTCTAAGGACAGCGCAGCGAGACCTCTCTGCTTATGAGCAAAAAATTAAAAAACAAAAACAGGGGAAGTTTTAGGAGAAACGGAGAGAGAGAGAGAGAGAGAGTTTTGAGATGTGAGAGATTTGTGACGTTTAGCGTGTTTGGAGTGTGTAGTTAGTGTGTAGTGTTGTGTAGTTAGTGTGTTGTGTTGTGTAGTTAGTGTGTAGTGTTGTGTAGTTAGTGTGTAGTGTTGTGTAGTTAGTGTGTAGTGTTGTGTAGTTAGTGTGTAGTGTTGTGTAGTTAGTGTGTAGTGTTGTGTAGTTAGTGTGTGGTGTTGTGGATAGTTTTGTGTTGTGTGTCAGAACAATGAGGCGACTGCTGTCTCCAGGTAGAAACAGCAGTGACACACCTGCTGCTGTCAGACCTGCAGGTATCAGGCTGTGATGTTCTCCTTTGGAGTGGCACAAATAATTTGGCATCTTATTTAATGCAGAATAGTTTGAAATGGTTACTTAAAAAATCAAGGTAAAAGGTAAATGGATGCAAAGAACCTTGTTGTTTGCAAAACTTGTGCGTAGGATTTTAAAATTGACAATTTATATTTGCATTTAAAGTTATGAAATATGATTCACTAAACATGTTTGTGGTTGTTACAGTAAAAAATAACTTTTTCTACTCTGATTTTATGTTTTCTGTCTGATTTTAGATCAATTGTGTTAATACAGTTTGTCAAAATGAAAACATGACTGTAGATTCAGACACGTGAGGCTGTGCTGATGATACCAAACAAGGCAAAGTAAATAGTTTGCAAAGGTAAAATGTGGAGGGAAAATGAAAAGTAGTTAAAAATGGACAATTATACCCTGGACCCCAGAGGGTTAAATGTTTTTTTTCAAAGTAACGCAATAGTTACTTTTCAAGTAATGAATTACTTTTAGAATATTGTAACTCAGTTACTAACTCAGTTACTTTTTGAAGAAGTAACTAGTAACTATAATTAATTACTTTTCCAAAGTAACTTGCCCAACACTGGTACTGATGCACGTGTGACGCATTATGGTCAGTAGAGATGACACGTGGGTAAAAATGCATTAGCTCTGTGAGACAGATAATGAAACCTCTCTGAAAGTGACGATGGGTCTGTGAGTCTGTTTGCTTCCTCTTTGGGTGCATGTGGAGCAGAAAGAGGGCGGCAGCCTGGATCTCTGAGCCATCAGAGACTTAAACAGAGCGAGATGACAACTCGCCGTCCGTGCTGTATATTTTAAAAAGCTCCGTCTGACTGAGCATTTGGCTGCAGACGGAGAAGTCTGGTGTGCCAGGCTGTGTTAACAGCAGAGGAACAACAGAACATGTCTGGTGTCTTCCACGCTTTGACCTACATCTCATGCATTTAATGGACCTGCGTACACACACACACACACACACACACACACACACACACACACACACACACACACACACACACACACACACACACACACACACAGAAACAGAGGAGGCAGCAGGCAGGCCTGTGCAGAGTGAATATCTATATTTTATTCATGCTGTGCTCCCTGCTTGTCACCACTCAGCAGTCGGGCCGTTACTTGATGTGATTCACCCATTTAAACTCACTTTTTCTTAACAGGAGTCTGTCGCAGGTCCAGCTTTGAGTTAAAATTCACTACATTACAACAAAGATAAAGACTAAAGTGAGACAAGGTGTTGTGGTTCAGTGATACGAGGGCAGCTCGCTGCTTTACTTTCTGCTCCTTAAAAGATTTATTCCAACTCTGCGAGTCTCAGTCTCTACCTTTAGCCATCAGCTCAACTGCTAATAGAGTTCATGCTGAGATGTTTCAGTCTTATAGTTCAAGTTAGTTTAGTGTTACTGAGAAATTATTCATTTCCTGTCACTTAATGTGCAAATCGTACGCTGCAGTCTGTGCTTTTATACGTTTGTGCTGCACGTAAGCTTGTTCTCACTCTCTGGCCTCAAAGCAGTTTTTCTGCAGCCTAACTGAGTTTTTAGTGCCTAAAACAGGGAAAAGGGGAAAAGTAGCCAAGCAAAACACGAACCAGGATTTTGATTTTTATGAGTCTGTTACCAGAACCGTTTGATCGTATCTCGCACATACAGTTGTGGTCAGAAGTCTGTATACATCCATCCTGAGGATGGACGTCCTGGTAAGTTTGGGCCTTTAATGATGTCTTTGAAATGTTCTTTTTCCAGGCTGGAGTGATTCGACCGCATGTATCCTTAATGACTTTAAAAACAAGATTTGGGTGCATGAGTTTGAGTTTATTTTGGAAATGTATGTAGAGACACTTCTGGATCAAAAGTGGATATGCAGGCTCAAATATAGGCCTGTTAAGTTCTCACTAGTAATCAGGAAGGACTGCAACTGGTAGTTTCTCTTTGCAGCATTACAAGGAACAGCACTCACTGGACTGACCGACACTCAGAACAGTAGGAAGGACCAAGGAAGTCAGTCAGCATCTAAGGAGGAGAGTCTGTAGATTTACATGCAAGTACAGGTTTTTCCAACGTTTGCCGAGACCTGAAAGAAGACCCGAAAAACCAGGAACAACCCAGGAACCACTAAGGATCAAGCTTGGCATGATCTGGAAACTGGTGAAAGACCAGTGTCACGGTCCACAGTGAAGCCAGTTTGACATCACTGCATACTGGGTGAGGGTGCCCCTGCTCCAAAATCGAGACCTGCACGGTCGACTGAAAGTTACAGCTGCCCACATGAACGAGCCTAAATGGCTTCTTTAAACCCCAAAAGACTGTACCAACTGTCAAGCATGGTGGGGGCCCCAAGTCCCAATCGCAGCCTTACCGAAAACTTGTGGACTTGCTTAAAATCTGGGTCTCTGCCAGGAAACCAACTAATTTCAATGACTACGGCTTTTTCCAAGAAGAGAGATCAAATATCCAACTTTATCCACACCCGAGGCTTGTTGATGGTTACCAAAAACATCCGGTCAAGGTGCAACTTGGTAAGGGACGTTTGACTAAATATTAGTGGGGGTGCACGTGTATATTTCAGCCAGTATTTATCCTTCTGGCCCTTTCTGGATGATAACCCAGTTCTTGCTCTGAAGGTCATTGAAGGTTTATTCTGTACAACATTCCACCCTGGAAAAAGAAATCATTAAAATTACGCCTGTGATGAGTGGATGTGAACCTCTGACCACAACTGTAAGTGTGTGGAGACAGTATGGCAGTAAAAAACACAAATGTAGTATCTGTCCGTCCACCTTTGTCCTGATGCTCGGTCTGAAACCGGAGTATAAGCAGAGATGCTCTGACCTCCCTCTCCTCAGCTTCCTCCTCCTGCTCCTCTCGGACGCCATCACCTCTTCCTCGTGTCCTGGAGTTGTCCAGAATGCCTCATCCAGGATTGCAGATGCTGATCCACTTGCTTCTGTTTGTTTGGAGGAGCAGCTGTTCTACTGTTAGTGCCCTCAGTGGCCAAGCTCCTCCCCCTTTGGAGGAACCTCATTTCTGACACTTGTACCTGCAGGCTCGTTCCTTCAGGTGCTTCCCACAGCTCACGGCGATCAGTGAAGGCAGGACCATTGACTGTTAATCAACAGTATGCTTGTTAATCTCCCACTCCACTTACATTAACAAGAGCCCAAAATACCTGAACTCCTCCAGCTGAGGCGGCGACTCCCTCCCAGACCAGGCTGGTTGCTCCACCCTTTTCCAGCCTCAGACGTGGAGATGCTAATTCATCCACACCACCGCACGCTCGGCTGCAAACCACCCCAGTGTGATCTGAAGGTCACCACTTGATGAGGCCAACCGGACCACATGAAGAGTCTGACACGCTGAAGCTTGCATTTAGCTATCGAGGAAGATGGCTGTTAAAAAAAGTCACTAGTCCCTAACAATGGCTGGTGTGCACTTCTTTAAGAAATGTGTGCCATCTTTCTCCACACATGCACAGTTTGCCCCACACTCAGCTTACTGGAATCTTGCTAGCCTACATTCACTCGGGCCGTCTGATTCGTCCGGGACGCTGTCGCCCTCTCAGCGTGATTTTTGCAGATTTTTAAAGATAGACAGATTTACATCATCCTCAGCTAATAAACCAAATTCACACCAAAGTTCTGCTTCCTGTAGATGTTAGATGACGTCGTGTTTATGCAGCAAACATCAGAGCCGCACTAATCGTTCTCAGTTTCAGAGTCTATACGAGCTGGTCAGTGTGGTCCACGCGAGCTGACTTCAAAACCTCGTAATGGATAAGCCTCCTGTCCTTGAGCGTGTCCCTGCCTGTGAGAAGCAGTCGGAGCAGGCTGTGGGTTTTCCCCTCCACGGCTGAGGGAGGAGGAGGAGGAGGAAGAGGAGGAGGAGAGCATCGGGTTTGTTGTTCAAAGCCCGAGCTCGGCGGATGCATTATAAATGAGCAGGGTTTTGAGGCACGTCTCTTCCTCCCTCGCTCCCTCTATCTTTTTTTTACACTCTTTGTGTGTGTGTGTTTGTGTGTGCGGGTGTGTAAGTGTGTGTCTCTATGTGCATAATGGATTTTTATCCTTCGCAGAGCACAGCGGTCACAGTTTGTCTGACTCCACATGGTCTTTATTATGCCAGACGGAGAGTGTATCAGCGGAGACATACCAGGCCGGCATCTGCCCTCTGTCTCTATCTCCACACACACACACACACACACACACACACACACACACACACACACACACACACACACACACACACACACACACACACACACGTTGATGGTAGCCTCTGTATATCGGAGGAAAGGTGCGCTCCTCTGAGACTCTCCTCATGGAACTAATCATCACATGCTGGATGCTTTTTCCTGTTTGTTAGTTCTATTTTTACCTTCCCTCACACACACACACACACACACACACACACACACACACACACACACACACACACACACACACACACTGTAAGGCTGCGGTGACTTGCAGTTACTTCCAAGCGTTGCTCGTGTTGCTGACCATGTGATCACCTGCTGAAGCGCTCCATGCAAACGTGCCAGCACGTCACTGGTTCAGTCGTCCTCTGTCTGGTGAGCCGACGTTGGCTCATGACAAGGCAGCAGGCGGAGTACTCAAAGATCCGGTGTGTCCATCTGCTGATGTTTGATGGATCTAATTAGATTGCATTGATGGAAGTGGAGCTTTGTTTCAAGCACACAGGTTTCTGATTTCTCCTGCTTTTACCTTTAGTTTAGGAGACATTCACAGCAGCTTTATGAGATTGTCATTATGCGAGGATTAGGTTAATTTAGTTTAAAAGCACCTTTTAATTGGACCTATTCTGCTTACCTCTTCATATTAAATGTGACCAGAGTTTCAGATAATGAGGTGAGTGAGAAATCTGGGCTGCAGACGGCTGTAAACACTCAGTTCGACTAGTTTTCTTCTATTATTTCAGGGGTATCGAACTCCAGGCTTCGAGGGCCGGTGTCCTGCAGGCTTTAGATCTCACCCTGGGTCAACACACCTGAATCTAGTGATTGGTTCATCACCAGGCCTCTGGAGAACTTCAGGACATGTTGAGGAAGCCATTTAACCATTTAAATGAGCTGTGTAGGATCAAGGATCATCTAAACCTGCAGGCCTTCGAGGCCTGGAGTTCGACACCTGTGTATTGTTTGACTTTTATGATGTCATAGAGAGGGGTTATTATCAGCGAGGGATTATAACGATCCACCTTAAACTGGAAATCGGAAATCCTTCGAGTCAGCTTTTCACTGAAAAGGTTGGAGAAGCCCCACCAGCCCTGATTTCACAGTCGCAGATCGCAGCAGTGCGACGCAAAAAGCTGTAAAACTCACTTCCAGTTCCACCATCAGGACTTCTGAGGTCAAAGCAGCGCAGCATTATACACGCGTGTTGTATGTTTTGATCAGGTGTACGTCACTCCGATCCATGGAGATTATAATACGACTTTTACTAACTGGGACCACATCCTCAGTTACGACGTGCGATGATGGGTGAGTGACCGTGAGCAGACGCTGTGGTTTGGGGAAGGTTTCGGAGAGGAAGGGCAGTGGCTGCCGGCACACCAACTGTTTTGGATGCCAGTGATCCCAGACATGAAGCTGTTGGTGGGGCAGTTTCAGAGTTGGGACCACGCCTGAGAAAGCCGGAGCAGCGTGTAGCTGTGAGGTAATTCAGTATATCACTGTGTATCAGTCCTGGTGCACTATGAGCGGCTTGTTGCCAAACGCAGTTGTCTGATTGGTCACATCTGTTTATTCCTGTGCAAAAAATCTTTTTATCTAAAAAATAATGGCAACAAAATATTTGTGCAAATTTTACGTATCAGTGTGTAAAGAAACGAGCACACGCGACAGCAGACGCAGTTTGTTTTGGACCAGCAGGTAAAAACACTGGTTTGTCCTCGAGAGCAATAAGAGAGTATTTAGTTTTTCATATTCTGCATCTGCATCTGCAGAAGCAGCACGAACACCAAGGAGAAAGAACAGAACACAAAAATCATTTTCAGACAGGTGCGCTGCCTTTTTCTGCATTTTTCTGCATTTTTCTGCATTTTTCGACTAACTTTTGACTGAATAGGCCACAAAGTAATTAATGTTCTCTGACCTTTTAAAGTAAATATGAAAAGGACAAAATATGAAAAAACTAATTATCATATATGCACCGAAAATACTAATCAGCCATTTCAGAGAGTGTCGAGCTCTTCCAGGATGCAGCAGAGTTTATTTCAGGTAAATTAAGCTCATCACACGGTTTCTATCATCAGAGGCCTTGTGGTATAAATTACTCTTTAGTTAAGGAATTATCACATTATAAACTCTCATAACTGGAAGCTTTGTGGGAGCCAGTGAAGCTCTGAGTCATCCCGAGGAAACCTCTGCAGGGTTTGCATGTCTGCATCTGGACAGTTTATCTTACTCTTCCAGCAGATCCAGATGTTGTCCATGAGCTGCTGTCCTCAGGTCTTTCCTTAGACTTGTGGATTTTAAGAGTTACGACTGGGCCACTCGAGGAATGTTGGAGAATCAGGTGTCAGCAGGTGACTTCAGGTTGACTTGATGCTGAATTTTGAAACCTGACTCCAGCTTTAGAGGAGTTTCCTGTAAGGACCATCTGTGCCAATGTGAAGCACCCCCTCATCATGATGGTACTGCCGCCATGCTTCACAGCAGGGACGGCGTTAGCACTACATTCATTTTCATTAAGGACATAACAATTTTTTTCCTCATGCTCTCAAATACATGTATAATGATACCTGACAGCTTCTTTGTCTTTGACCGCATTAAAAACACATCAGTGAGACTAACCCGGGTCGTGTTGCTCCATTTCCTTGAAAAAACTGGTTTATTCTCAGATATCCAGCAGCAGATCCACAGAGGTGCTTCTCTGGTTTCTCATAAATCAGTTCTGAGCTGATTCAGGACCACGAGGAGCCAATCGTCCTAAAGTCCAGATGATAAAGTTGCTGATTGTCAGATTTATTACCGAGCTTATTTGTTTAACAGTTTATGTTCTTGCTGCACGCACATGTGAAACTGATTTATTACATCAGCTGAGTACAAAGAGCTTTGAGCCTGCAGGTGGACACTGGGTCGGTGGAAGGATTAAAACCGAAGGCAGCGCTGTGTCAGAGGGAGAGATGGGAAGATTCGTACAGGAAACCATGTGAGCAGAGTGAGGCGGGGGTCCGCAGGTGCTGCCTCCCAGCAGGGTCCTGGGTTATAACCCGGGCAGGACCTTTCTGGTGCTCCAGTTTCTTCTTATTTCTTCTTTAGCGGATCATCTGCCTCCATCTCCTCCTATCCCAGCATCCTCTGTTGCGCCAACCGTCTGCATGTCGTCCTCCTGTCATGATCCGTGGCTCGGTGTCCGGGGAGTGTTTGGATTGCCCCGGTGGCCACACCCTCGGGTTGGGCCGTCACCATCGCACCTGCATCCCAATCCCGGCAATTACCGGGAGGACTATTTAACCCAGCACAGACGGCTGCTCCACGCCAGACCGTTAAATGGCAAATGGCCTGTATTTGTACAGCGCTCTACTCAGTCCCTATGGACCCCAAACCCATTCACACACACATTCACACACTGGTGATGGCAGCTACATTGTAGCCACAGCTGCCCTGGGGCGCACTGACAGAGGCGAGGCTGCCGGACACTGGTGCCAGCGGGCCCTCTGACCACCACCAGTAGGCAAACACGGGGTTAGTATCTTGCCCAAGGATATTTGGCATGCAGCCGGGAGGCAGCCTGGGATCGAACCACCGACCCCGTCAGTCGCCCTTCAGTGGTAACTTGGCTCCGTGTAAGTTCTGTGTTAATCCTGCATCTGTGTGCTCAGGTTACCGTTCGGCGTTTTATGCCACCTGCCCGTTTGGATGCCAGAGAATACCTCCAGTCTTCGTCTCTGCCTCCTCAGATTCACTCCCACAGACACACTCCCCCTCCGAGTCCCACAGTCCGGCTCTGATTATAAGCCCGACTATTCGAACCTTGCCTTGCTGTGACTCTCTCCGTGTCTTTTCTGTTAACCAATAAAACTTGTACATAGTTCATGTAGAATTGTGTTGAGTCTGCCTTTGGGTTCCTCTTCTGTGCGTGAACCGTGGTTCATGACACCTTCACTTCATCTTCCTCTGTTTTGCCCACTGCAGCCACTCTCCCTCCTCTGCACAAGCTGTAGTTCCTCTGATGTCCGCTTGAGCACAGAAACGGTGAGTGTGCCACTGTGGCAACGTCCACTCAATCTGGATATTTGGAAGTTAATTTTGCATGTTGGAACGAACCTCTCGGCTCTTTGTGGATGTCCCTCTGTCCTTCCTGTGCACCGGTTTGCTCCAAAATAAGACAAATAAAATTTCAGGGTAACGACATTAAACAGCTCAAAAACAAATGTTTTTCTTTGTGTAAAAATAAACATGAACGCACACAGTAAACAACATCTGCAGCCCTTCAGGAGATTTTGGTATTTTTCTGTCAGCGTGGCCGAGGACAATTTGCATCACCAGTGTTTGGCCGCTGGCAGAGACTCAGGAGAAGCCAACGCAACAGCGCTGAGGGTTAAATACAGCAGACAAAGCCCGCTCCCCCCCCACGCAAAGACAGCAAAGGGCCAACGGTGGCACAGATTAGTGAGTAAACTGGCTCAGGCTGCTGAATGAGAGCCACTGCATATCTCACGCTTTCATTCCCCAGAACAGGCGACGTGGTGGTGCAGCTGGTGGTGCTGCTGGTGGTGCTGCTGGTGGTGGGGAGGCGTCAGATTGTGCGCAGATCTCGTCGGGTAAAATGTTATCACCGAGCCGCATGCTTTCACAGCCTCGAATGAATGGGGAGGGTGCGCATATTGCATCATGACACCTACGCAGCATGAGGCCGCCGCTCGCTCATATTCTTCTCCCTGCCGTGAAATGCTCTGAATGATTGTTTCTCCTCCACCAAAGTGTCTCCTGCCTGCTTTCATTCTGAGTCTGAGCACCACCCGCTGCACCCAGAGACACACTGTACATGTTCGCGTTATAATGGCTTTTGTCACAGTGTCTCGCTGCTGAACGTCTGTGCTCGACATCTCGTTGTCAAGCTGATGAGCTCCAGAAATCATTGGGTGATATCATCTGAAGATTATACACACACGACTGTGTGCGAGTAGGACGGCTGGCTGTTGTTTCAGTGGGAATACTTTGTGAAAGAGCAGAATGAGTCATTAGCGTGGGGCTGGAGAGGAAGCGTAATAACAGGGCTGGCTAGCAGAACAAAACAAAGCAATCCTAATGAAAGATAAGAGGGTCTCCCGGATGCATTTTTCATAAGCGCTCCTTTTGTATCCTCTTGCCCCGGGACTTTTAAGAAGGGAGCACGGTTAAGTAGGTGTAGTAAGTCTTTGGATCTAATTATCGCTAATTATCATTGTGCGTTTGCTCGGAGATGTTTTGTTTGTGCGCTCGGAGCTGCAGGGCTTCTCTCTCCGGACACGACAGAAACTCGGTGAAACGTAAAGGTTTACTCACCCGTGGAGCCAAAACATCTTCACTCCCAAAACGTCACAGTTTGTTAGGAACCCTGCTTTACGATACACGTCCCGCCTCAGCCTTACGTTAGCAGCTGCTGGATGGTGTACAAAAATACACAGACTGACGTGAAAGTTACAGTACTTTGATTGTTGGCTTTATATAAAGCTGTGCGGTACTATGGTAGCATCCCAATAGAAAACTAGAATTTCTTTTATTTATACAACAACCTCAAAATGCTTTTTAATTTAAGGTAAAGATCCTTCAATAATCTAATAATCTAAAAGTTTTTGTTGTTGTTATTGCTTCTTGTTGTGTTTCTAGTGCAGCAGTTTGTCTAAACCCAGGAGGATGCTTTAGATCTGCTGAATCATCATGTGGAGGTACCTGCTGTGCATCGGGGGCAGCTGAAAGCAGCTTTAATGTTGTTGCTGCTTTTATTGAATCCTTGAATCAAACCTGTTTTTCAAATGTAACATATTAAGTGTAACTAGTTTTCTAGTTCTTCACGGCATCTTTTGAGAACTAGCGCAGCTTCGGTGCGTTTGTCTCAGAAAAAGATTCTATTGAGCTCATTAGTGGATTTTTATTTCTTTTATTAAACTGTCTTTCATACTTTCTAATCGATCTGCAGCCACTAATAATCCACACGTGCGTGGGTACACAGGGAGAGGTGGGGCGTGCATACAGGACGCACATGCTCTCATATATCTTATGCAGCACTGCTTCTGTTTGTCTATAATCTGACTTCGGGAGTTAATCTTCACAGCTAAATCGCCAACTATGGGTTTAATGTGTGCATGTGTGTGCACATAGGAGTGTGTGTGGGTTCTCCTGCTAACGGCTCCGTGGATGGGATTACAGTGAGGCTTAGGTGTGGGAGAAGGAATGCAGCTCTATGTGCAGCCATGAATGGACAATAATCCCTCTGATGGAAGCTCGGCCTGTAATGATTTAAGGAGGGAAAGTTCTGCTGATTAGTGCCTATTGTCACTAAATCTCACTGTGTGTGTGTGTGTGTGTGTGTGTGTGTGTGTGTGTGTGTGGGGACAGGTCCGACTGCGCCCAAACCTCGGCTCCACTGGTGTCGTGGATAGCATCACACAGTGCTGATGCACACGTTTCCATACAGCACAGTGTCGTCCATCCTGCTTCCTGTACCTGCTGGAAGCTGATTGATTGATTGACTGATTGATTAAAAGCAGCAATCAAGGAGTTAATGCACGCCTGCCTAGTGCGTGGACCCCCTGCGTTTCCATTCAGGCTTCCTGTCAGTGATTGGCAGATGATTATCCAGGCTGCTGCGTGCATGTGAAAGGCAAGCTGCCTTCTTGATTGGCTTCGGGCTGATGATGCCGTGACTGCTGCTCCCACAGAGGCTGATCGGCCACACGGCTTTCATTCAGCCTGTCTTCAGCTGTAGGTGTGATCAGCCTTTGGATCAATATTAAATGTTCTTAGTAAGTAGAACATTAAAAACAGGAAGCCCAGCCACTGCAGGGGGGTCACAAGCCAATGTGCCCCTAGTGCCTGTCCCAAGCATGGATGAGTGGGAGTGTGACCTGTGATAGTGACCTCTTAACACCATCGGCAGGCACAGTGTTCATCTTTTAATCACGAGCTGTAGAAACCAGTCTGTATGTACAGCATGTCCCAGTTTAACTGGTACTGGAAACATACAGCTACACTGTAAATATCTCACATTCTTCAGTGAAACTGTAGCAGTGAGCGGTCGATTAGCCTTACAGCACAAACCTCTGGTGCTGGGTCATTTTGTTTTATATATGTGGTATCTTCACATACGAGTCAAACAACCAGCAGCTTGCTCTGCCGCTCTTCTGCAGGAGATCTTATAGTTCTTCATAGGAGTTCTTCACAGTTCCTGTTCGCTATGATTTACTGTGTTTACAGTTACCTTCTGCTTATCTGTTCAGTCTGACCTACAGTAAGAAGTCGGTTCCAACATGCACCAGTGTTACTCTCTGTTGTAGTTTCAGAGCACACGGCTGATTTTGCTGCACATCTTTAATTAGACACTCAGCCCCTCCCTGAGCCTCCTGGAGGTTTCTTCCTGTTAAAAGGGAGTTTTTCCTTCCCACTGTCGCCAAAGTGCTTGTTCATAGGGGGTCGTATGATTGTTGGTTTTTCTCTGTATGTATTATTGTCAGTGTTGGTCAAGTTACTTGAAAAAAGTAATCAGTAACTAATTACTGTTTACTTCCCCAAAAAAGTAATCCCGTTACTTTACTGATTACTTATTTTCAAAAGTAATTAATTACTGATTTGAGTTACTTAGTTACTTTTTAAAAACACGATTTACAACCTGAAGAGGTGATAAAGCGATAGATCTTTCAGCCCAATTCTACTTTTTCTGCATAATCCATCATACAAAATGTAATCAAATGGAAAAGTCTCTTTTTAAAACTTGTTTTATTAGTTTTAATCTTTTAACTTTATGCATCAAGCAAAAATTAAATTATATGCAACATTCTCTGACTGGAAGAAATTAGTTTAACATTTAAACCTATTTTCTGCACATTCCAGCACATAAAATAAAATATTTTTTGTGTTTACACTCAGTCTTTCAAATAGATGCAAGTAAAACACAGCAGAAAATAAATAAAGTCAAAGACTCAGTGGTCCTGTTGCTCTATTTTCACCTGTAAAGCAGGAGTGGGGTAGGCGGAGGTTTACCCTGGTGCAGGTGTGCCGTGGTCAGTGGAAGAATCCATGAGTTTCTCTGTGAGTTTCCCATTACGTCGTAGCTACTCGGTGCTTGTTGGAAGTTTAGGGGTTTTTTTCGCTGTAAAAAGAAGTTTTCTTCCCACGCACGATGGACACTAATGTTTTTGTCACTTTTTATGGAATCAAACTCAAAGTAAGGTCAGTACTTCCACGCTTTAAACGCTGCACGCTCATACTCTCTCTGCACTCGATATGTGATCCATTGTTGATCTGCACACAGCTGTTGTCACGAACGTCGCACTCGCTTACGTCACTGTCATGAGACATTCTCGCAAAAAACCCACGGTTTTAGTAACGCAGTAACGCAGCGTTCCTACGGGAAAGTAACAGTAATCTAATTACCGTTTTTGCAATAGTAATCCCTTACCTTAATCGTTAACGCGTTACAAGTAACGTGTTACTGCCCATCTCTGATTATTGTAGGATCTACCTTGCAATATAAAGCACTTTGAGGCGACTGTTGTTGTGATTTGGCGCTGTGTAAATAAAACTGAACTGAATAAGTTGCATTTGAACACTGATGGAACAGCTGACCCTGATGCCCTTCCTCCATCCTCCCTGCAGGGCTGCTACTGTAAAACATTTGCCAAGCTCCTGAGAAACCGGGAGCACCATTTTCCTGACAAAACCCCTCCCCTCCCTCCTCCAAAGACCCCCCTCTACCCCACCCCGCTGACCCATTTCTTATGTTGACCAGCCGGTGTGTGAAGTGATGCAAACTGCTGTGCAGTGCTGCTGCTGAGTCCCGCCCCCCCTCAGGCTCAGAGGGCCTTACACATTCATGAGCTGAGTGGGAAAACCCATCCTCTGTGTGTGTGTGTGTGTGTGTGTGTGTGTGTGTGTGTGTGTGTGTGTGTGTGTGTGTGTGTGTGTGTGTGTTAGCTTCCTCCTGCTGAGTGTGTCTGGATGTTAGCTGTGACTACTGCACACTGAAGCATGGAAGCCACTGTGAGAGAACAACACAAAAAGCAATCACAAACCGGCGCCAGAGTCCAGATTTGGAGCGTGCCGGAGCAGATTTGTGAGTTTTGAGAGGAAGTAAGGAAAGAGTGTTAAGTGCAAATCAATGTTTTGGATGTGCATGAAGAGTTGTGGCTTGATTTAAGCAGGCAGCAGGGTTTCCTTCTCTCACTGAGCTCAAAGGTGCTCGTTCTGAGTTTGGGAATGTGAAACATCCAGGTGAGAAGAGAGAAACTTCCCCAGAGTCTGACCAGGATGAAATGTCATGCTGTTCCATCTGGCCTGCAACATAATGTCAGGTGTGTCCTTTTAATGCAGGCACCCTGTACTCCAAACTCAACTGAAGAGCTGGTTGTGAAGCGCTGGAATAGCCTCGAAATTTCGGCCTGCACAGAACTTTGCATTAAACTTTTTAATGCAAAGTCAGCAAGTTTTTAAGGACGTTCGATGCCGACAGTCTGAAGGCAACAAAAGAACCCAGCTCTCCCTCTCGTGCCCTCTGCTCTTTCCTCTTCCCTCTTCACAATGATTTCTGTCACTTTTCACACATATTCAGATGAAGCTGCATCTCCTACATTTCTGAGAGGGGCCGCCTTTCATCCCACCTTTCCACCGAGGTTGTTCGGATGTCTAAACCATAGACTTTTACTTTCTGAAGTATTCAGACAACACATTCGACCAGCTGCTTCCTGCCTGGCATCACAACAAGGTCAGCTGATCAAACACTTTCACATGCTGTAAAAGTCACATTTTACACCCACTGAACTGCAGAGGGAGCGTGGTTGGCTGACAGAGGAGGACGGTTCACGCTGGGGCTTCCTTCGTAGACAAAACGGAAAAGCAAAATTTCACGGCACACCTGTATCACAGCTGCACAGAGCAGCAGACGGTATCGTTACGGGTCAGTTGTGAAATCTGAATCTAGTACAGCTGTTGTAATTTGTTTTCTATTAGCACCTCACCTCGCTCACCTCATCACACAACACTTTCACACAGTCCAACCAGCTCAGAGCTACAAGACCCTGTTAGCATCAGCATGTGCTAACATCGAAATGACACTGAGAGCCAGAATCCAGGAAAAGGTCACCAACATGTAGCCACACATCTGAAAGCACATTGATTTGCTCTCCTGATATTTAGATTGTAGTATTGATATTCAACCATCAACATGTGGTCAAGCTGTGGCTATAGGACAGGCGGCTTTTATCATCGTTTTCTGTTTTAATTCGGTGGAGGGTCGTCTCCGTTGGTGCTCAGCTTCTGTATCTCTGTGGTCCTAATAAGGTCCGAGGAGCTGCTGGATAGCTAACTGAGCACTCGGTACTATTAAACATGATTTAATAGAACATTATGGAGGAGAGGTTAGAAACCAGGAGAGGCTATGAAAATACCACCAATGCTAATAATTAACTTAGCAGCAGTATTTGGCACCATGGTGCTCCATCTTTTAAATACAGTCTGTGGCTGCCACTCACTCGTACAGTCTTTGTACTGAGGACAACAGTTGCTCTCAGATGCAGGATTTGAAGTCGACGGCACCTGATTCAGTGGCTGATGACGGATGTTTGCACCCGGCTGAGCTTCTCTTGAATCTAAAAAAATGCTGCATGTATGTAGAAACTGATCAAGATTTAGGAGGGTGACTGAAGAAATTATGGCCTTAA